>NW_020838047.1:829934-961997 GCF_003676395.1 Aethalodelphis obliquidens
TCTAACAAAATTGTTTCGAATGAAGTTAAAGACAATTAAGTGCTACTAGAGCCATCTTACGGGAAAAAAATGAACGAACCTTTTGGCCCACCCAATATATTCTGTGTTGTTTAATCATGATGTTTAAATCTCCTGTATTTTTAACTGATTATTTGTCTGCTTGTTGTATCAGGTACTGAGTGAAGAGCATTAATATCTCCATGTGTATGTGTGGATTTTTTCATTTTCTCCTTTTAAGTCTATCAATTTTTGATATTTATGCTTTGAAGCTAAGTTATTTAGTGCATAGCAACTTAAGTTGTTGCCTTAAAGTATTTAGATCATTGCATTGGTCAGTTTGTGCATCTTCCTGCTGCCCTGACCATTTATTGTTATGACATGTCCATTTTTATCTCTAGTAACATTACTTCCTTTAAAGGCTGCTTTAGGTCCTATTATAGAGCTACACCAGCAAGCATTCTTTTGGTTAATGTTTCCTTAGTATATCTTTTTCTGTGGCCTTTTCTTTCATTTTCTCTGACTTTTTATGTTTAAATGTGTCTCTTCTCTGAAATCTAGCCCCACAGTCTTTGTCTTTTTTTCAGAGAGTTTAATTTATTTACATATAATGTAATTACTGATTTGCTTTGACTTAGCCTGTGTATATATTTGTCCCTATATGGTTTTTTTTGTTTGTTTTTTTGCGGTACGCAGGCCTCTCACCGCTGTGGCCTCTCCCGTTGCGGAGCACAGGCTCCGGACGCGCAGGCTCAGCGGCCATGGCTCACGGAACCAGCCGCTCCGCGGCATGTGGGATCCTCCCGGACTGGGGCACGAACTCGTGTCCCCTGCATCGGCAGGCGGACTCTCAACCACTGCGCCACCAGGGAAGCCCCCTATATGTTTTTTATTTGTCCCATCTGTTCTTTGTTTCTTTGTTTCTTTTTTTTTTTTTTTTGTGGTACGCGGGCCTCTCACAGTTGTGGCCTCTCCCGTTGCGGAGCACAGGCTCCGGACGCACAGGCTCAGCGGCCATGGCTCACGGGCCCAGCCGCTCCGCGGCATGTGGGATCTTCCCGGACTGGAGCATGAACCCGTGTCCCCAGCATCAGCAGGTGGACTCTCAACCACTGCGCCACCAGGGAAGTGCTGTTCTGCTTTTTTACATTTTCTCCTTTTTGCTTCAGTCTGTTTAAATCTGTTGAACCCTTTAGCATTTCACTGATTCTGTCTTCTGGTCTCTCTAACCTGTTAAACAAATCCAGTGGGTTCCTAATATGATACTGTGTTTTTCAGTTCTAGGATGTCCATTTCATATTTTTTATAGATTACAGTTTTCTGTTGAAAGTATTTATGGATTTGTCCATTTGGCCCATCTCTATTTTCTTGACCATATTAATCACTTATTTTAAGGTTCCTCCTTGAGAAATCTCATAACTGAGTCATCTAGATCTGTTTCTGTTGTTAGCTAGATCTGTTCTATTTCTGTTGTCTCTTTTTCTTGGTTTTCAGTCATTTTTTCCTGTTTCTTTGTTATAAACCATGCTTTATATCATAGAGCAATGAACTTTTTCTATAAATTGTTAGATTGTAAATATTCTAGGGTTTGTGAGCCCATATATACATATTCTTCTTCTTTTAAAAATTTTCTACAGCCCTTAAAAATGTAAAAGTTTTTCATAACTTGTGGGCTATACAAAACCACAGTGCAGGTTAGAATTTTTGTACCTGAGTTTTACAGTATTTGATTGGATGCCAGACATTGTGAAGGAAAAATTTAATAGCCTCTGGGTAATATTATCTTTCTTCAAAGAAGATTAAGTTTTCTTCTGAAAACTAAATAATGCCAGGAGATTACCTTGATACTGTTGAAGTTAGTTGTGGCCTGTTTGTTTCCAGGTGGTAGCTCTTGTTCCTACGCCTTGATCTGCCTGAGACCTCCTCTCAGTGCTGATGGTGTTTGTTCACCATGCCCTCCGCGTTCCTGGGACCGGATCTCTACTCTCCCTCCCAGCACCATCCAGATGCTCATCTTTGCCCAGCACGTCACCCTCCTGGCTGCTGATTTGTGCTGGTTTTCCCAGAGTGTTGCTTGTGAATGAATGCATAGTTTAGGAGTTAGCCGAAAATAGAGGGGATTTTTTTGTTGTGCTGAAGGGAACTTATTGGTGATTTTTTTTCTTTGCGTTCTGGGTCACTTTGTAGCCGCAGACTTATTATCCCAGTAAGAGTTGCCTTCTGCCTGTGCTGGACTTAGGAAGTGCACGCAGGGAAGCTGGGATGGAGTGGAGCTCATCCTAGTGTTTGCTGCTGTCAGTCGTGGCCCAGTGCGCCCTGCCTGCATCACTTACTCGCCAGTGCTTCCAAATAGTTTTTTCAATATTTTTTGTGGTTGTTCATCATTTATATTTATTTTCAGTGAGCAATTAATCCAATATGAGTTACATTGTCATGGCCAGGAAAACAAGTCCCTACATTTTTTTAAACTAACTTTTTTTTCCCTTGACTATAATAGTATATTTTCATTGTAAAACATTAGAAAATACCAAAAACTGTGCTGTAGAAAATTGAAATTACCTAGAACCTTGCTACCTAGAGATTATGTTCCTGTTAATCACATAAATTTTGTTTTTATTTAAAAATCTAGTTCTCTTGTTATAAAAGTAATCTGTATACATAATTAAAAATGCCAAGTAGCTCTGGAAGTCTTTTACGAAAAACTGCAGTTCTTAGACCTCACTCATCACCTTATTTTCTGCTTCCCAAAGTCAGCCACGTACAGTTCTTTTAACTATTTGTTTTCTTATTTATCAACATAATTATAAATCATATACCTATACTATTACTTCTTGATTTTTAAAAGTGTTTATTATTATCTTAGTTTTAGACATTATCTGTGAACTTCCTACTTTGGAAGATAAGAATTTAGCTGCCTTTCCTCCATCTGTTTTTTTTCCCCCTGATCTCACCATATACAACTGTACTTCCTATCCCCAGATCCTCCAAATATACTTGTAATTTTAGTGAAATCATTGTACAGTGTTGGTATTACCTTGACCATGTATATTCTAATCAAAGCTGTGGTAATTGTACCATGACTACTTTTCTTTCTTGCACAATATTTTATTTTCCCTTTAGTGAATAATTGCTTTGTTTTTCACAAACTTATTTCTAGTTTGTTGCCAGACTCTTCCCTAGATATGTTTATCTCTTCTCAGATCGTCCATATACATTAGGTATTATATGGGTCTAATCTTCGAACCATTTCTTTGGAATCCCCTCTGACCTGCTCCAAACCAGACGAGTTTTTCCTTTGACCTGCTGGAAAGATGTCATCCTGGCCTCTCCCCTAACCTGATGTTAGATCTCTTATTGTCTGGAGTCCATGGCTTCTTTTTTCTTGATATATTCCCCCATTTTACTGGCATCTATGGGACAAGGGGTATGTGTGTGTGTGTGTGTGTGTGTGTGTGTGTGTGTGTGTGTGTGTTAGAAATCGCTGCTGTCCTGCGGTGTCCAATCTTCCCTCCTTCTTTATTAGTACTAGCATGCCCCCACGCCCACTTTGGATTTGGGTTGGCGCATGACTGCCTAGGCAGAGACATCATTTCCCAGCTTCCTTTTGCAGCTGGGTGTGGCCGTGGGAATAGGTTGTATCCAGAGTAAAATAGCCGTTCATATGGCTTTTAATTCTTTTTCCAGCTTTATTGAGTTATTATTGACAAATTTTAAAAATTATATATATGTAAGGTTTACAAAATGGTGTTTTGTCATAAGTATACCTCGTGTAATGATCACCACGATCAAACCAATGAACACGCCCATCACCTCACATAGTTAGCATTTTGTGTGTGTGATGCGAACAATTAAGATTTACTTTCTTACCAAATTTCAAGTGGACTATACATTATTGGCAACGGTAATTAACCATGCTGTGTATTCGATCTCTAGAAGTTTATGCATCTTATGACTGAAGGTTTGTACCCTTTGCCAACATCTCTGCATTTTTCCCACCTCCCAGCCCCTGGCAACCACCATTCTACTGTCTGTTTCTGAGTTCGACTTTTTTAGATTCCAGTCATAAGTAACATCATGCAGTGTTTGTCTTTTTGTGTCTGACTTATTTCACTTAGAATAGTATCTTCCAAGGATTTCCTTCATGCTTAAGGCTGAGTAATATTCCACTGTGTGTGTGTGTGTGTGTGTGTATATATATATATATATATATATATATATACCACAATTTCTTTATTCATTCATTGACACTTAAGTTGTTTCCATGTTTTGGCTACTGTGAATAATGCTGCAGTCAACATAGGAGTACAGATACCTCGTCAAGATACTGATTTAATTTCCTTTGGATAAATACTCAGAAGTGGAATTGCTGGATCATATGGTAGTTCTATTTTGAGTTTTTTGAGGAACCTCAGTACTGTTCCCCATAGTGGCTGCACCAATTTACATTCCCACTAACAGTGCACAAGGGTTTCCTTTTCTCCACATTCTCATCAGTATTTGTCATCTCTTCTCTTTTTGATAATAGCTGTATTAACAAGAGTGAGATGATCTCTCACTGTGGTTTTGATTTGCATTTCCCTGATTATTAGTGATGTTGAGCCACCTTTTCATATATCTGTTAGCCATTTATATGTCTTCTTTTGAGAAATGTCTATTGAGTTCCTTTGCCGATTTTTAAATTGCTGTCATTAATTAATAATGGCAAAAAATATTTAATTTGTCCATCTTTTTGCTTTTGAGTTGTTTGAGTTACTTAAATATTTTAGGTGTTAATCTGTCATCAGGTATATAATTTGCAAATATTTTCTCCCATTCCCTAGGTTACCTCTTTATTTTGTTGATTTTTCCTTTGCTGTGCACAAGCTTTTACTCATGTAGCCCCACTGTTTTGTTTGTGCTTTGGTGTCATATCCAAAAATTTCTTACTAAGATGCATATGCTCTTTTTTGAAGTGCCTATTCAAGTGTCTTGCCTATTTTTCCATTATGTTGGTTTCCCTTTGGTTTTTAGGAGTTCTTTGTATATTCTGGATAGAAGCCTTTTGTTAGTTACATGTGTTCTAAATATATTTTGTCTTTTAGTGGCTTGTCCTTTTAAACTTGTCCTTAAAAATGCAAACTGTAAACAAAAGGACTGAATAAATTGGACTATAATAAAATGAACAACTTCTCTTCAAAAAATGCCATTTAGTAGAATGTTGAATAGAAGGGTCATGTTCTTGATTCAAGGGAGTAAGTGTATCATGTTAACTCAAGTCTTTTTTGAAAATACCCATTTTCAGATTAATGAATTCCCTTCTAGTCTTATTTTAAAAAGTCAATTAAACTTTATCTCACCCTTTTTCTGACTTAATTAAGATGATTGTATGATTTTTCTCCTTGATTATATTAATGTAACAAATAACATTGATTGATTTTCAAATATTAAGCAGGACTTGTCAATATTACCACTTTTTTTTCATTGTTACCAGTCTTACAAGTTAAGATTCCATTTGTGATTTTCTGATTGTGAGTGAATTTCATCATGTCACAGTCTTTTGGCCATTTTGCTTTGCTTCTCTGTAAATTGTGTGTATATTCTTTGCCTTTTTTATATTACATTTCCAATTTTTTTTCTTGTGAATTTTTAATCTGGTATAAATAACCTTTATCTAGTATATCATCACAGTTTTTTTCCACCCTCTGCTATTTCACTTATTTTTATGCCATTTTTGGCCATACAGAGTTTTTTTTTTCTTTTTTTAAAATTTCCATGCAAGTATATCTTTTATTTATATCTTCTGAATTTCCTTTATTGGGTGAAAAATTTGGCAAATCTTTGGATTAGATAGATAGATAACAGGCATGTGTACACATTTGCATGCATGTACGTATATAATCTTTAACCTAGTTGGAATTCTAAAATATTTTCCTTGGTTGTTTTTATTTTACTTTTTTTATAGTAGTATTTTTTAAAATAATTAAGTTATTTATTTATTTAATTTTGGCTGTGTTGGGTCTTTGTTGCTGTGCGCAGGCTTTCTCTAGCTGCGGCGAGCATGGGCTACTGTTCATTGCAGTGTGCGGGCTTCTCACTGTGGTGGCTTCTCTTGCTGTGGAGCATGGGCTCTAGGTGCATGGGCTTCAGTAGTTGTAGCATGCGGGCTCAGTAGATGTGGCTCGCGGGCTCCAGAGCGCAGACTCAGTAGTTGTGGCGCACGGACTTAGTTGCTCTGCAGCATGTGGGATCTTCCCGGACCAGGGCTCGAACCCACATCCCCTGCATTGGCAGGTGGACTCTTAACCACTGTGCCACCAGGGAAGTCCCGTCCTTGGTTGTTTTTAGACAATTGTTATTTCAAAGGAATTTTAAGTTCACTTTATCTAATTGAGTTTTATGATTAGAATTGTATTACATTTGTATATTGATTTTTGGAATTTTTTTTCTTTAAATTTTTGGCTGCACCCCGCGGCATGTGGAATCCCCGACCAGGGATCGAACCCACACCGCCTGCATTGGAAGGCGGAGTCTTAACCACTGGACCACCAGGGAAGTCCCCATGATTTTTGGAATTTTTTTTATTTCAAGAATTTAAATATGTCTTTCTTTTTGCACCAGTCTTGTTCTGTGTTTTTCAGTAACATTTTGTTTTGTTCGTTTAAGTTCTAAAACCTTTTTTTGGTAAATTTATTTTTATACAATGGGTATATTTTTGTCTTTATTATAATATAGATGATGTATTTTTTCCATTTCCCTAGGTTGTTATTTCTCGTTAAAATAAAGCTATTCTTTCTGTTACCCAGCTATGTAAAATTTTATAGCCAGACTCCTTACTGAATTATTTCATTAAATCTATTAAGGTTTTTTTTGACATCGTAAATCTTATAAATGTGCAGTTTATCTCATCAGTAATAAGAAATAGGGTTTTTTGTCCAGTATTTATTTGATTATTCCCTTTCCTTCTCACTGCATTGTTAGACCCTCCAGAGCAATCTTCAGTAATCATAGCGCTATCTGGCATCCTTGTTCCTGGTTTTAATAGACACTATTTTATAGCAGAACACTTAGACTGAATGAGCAGAGCACAGATGTGACCTCTGCCACTGTCACATTGTCGATGAGGCTTGGTGAAGGGAAGATGTTCCAGAACATGGGCAGCACTGTAGTTCTGTTCTCATTGACCAGGAAGAAGTAAGAAGTAAAGCAGCTCACAAGCACCTGTACACAACTGTTTTTCCTAAGGAGTTAACTGAACCAGGCAGTGCCTGCTAGCCCAGTGTTATAGAAGGACATGGGCAACACCAAGGCCCCACCTGACTTCAGTGATGATGAATTGAAGTTGGGACCAGGCAGCAAGGCTCTGTGTTTTTCTCCAACTGTTCCAGCCACATGTGTTCAGACACGACAGGCAGAAGATGGAATTGATGTGGAGTTGGGGTTTTGCCGTGAATACCGTGAGTTGAGGATGTATGGAAGAGAATGTTTTTAATGATGGGCTGTAGATGGATTTTAATGGGGACGATGGGGAGAGAAGCCATGGTAGGATCAGTGCATTTTAGGTCCTGGTCGGGTAACATTCTTTAGAGTTGGGGTAGTAGAGGGAGGTGAGTGGAAACACAGGATGTTGGGAATTAGAAGGTGGGGTATTTAACAGTGAACTTTTTGAGGAGCTGTACTGAATGACAGGATCTCCAAGATGTGAGCATTGGAGTGACCGAGGGAGGGAGAAGAAAACATCATGGACATGTACTGACCAGCCCAGATAGATACAGAAAGGCTTATTGGTGCAGACAGAAGTCCAGCAGATTAGCTAAGACAGAATGGGTGTTAGGGGGGCTCCCAGTAGTGAGCTGGAAAGGAGCTTCTCCAGGGAATGGACGGGACTGCCCTGGGCATCTTCCAGGTAACTGCAGTCATCTTTCTGAGCTGAATCCATCCTCTCCTGGTGTCAGTTTAAAGTATGGGAAGTCTCTGAGCAATTACCAGAAACACAAAAACACTTAGTTCATAATTTTAAAAATATCATTTGGACATAAATATATCATTCTGACATTTATATATATATGTAAAAGTTTCATCTAAAGGAAAAGGCAAGTAAGCCACCTTAGAAATGTATTTTTGTTTATTTGTTTATTAGTTTTACCACTTGGTTTTTTTAGCTTTATTGACTATTACCAAGTTTCAGTGTTTCAAATAATTACTGCAACTGGGACATTAAAAATACAAACGAACATGCCAAAATAATTGTATTCTGAATGTTATGTATAATATTATATATTTTATATTATATAAAGGGTTTTATACATAAAGGTAAGATTTGATTTATGATTATTGAAAATTCAAAAATATGTTTGAACAAAACATTCCTATGCATACATACACAATAACTCAACTGGGATAATCAAAACCATACATGAGTGTGGTTATTAAAAAATAAAATTACATTCATACAACAATGGTAGAAATTGAAATCTTTTTATTAATTTGAGAGTATTATTACAACATCACACACATATGAATGATGTAACCTAATTCCGTATATTTAAGAATCTTTATGCTTGACACTGAAATATGTCTCTATCCCATGGGAAATTTTTGATTTAAAATTTTTTTATTTTAAGGGATTTTTATAATTCATAATCATTAACATCTCTATCCATGGGCATAATGCAGACCCAATCCCAGCAAATAGAAAAGTCATGCGGGTCAACCATATCACATGTGTATTTCACCATAGTTTTAGAAAAATATCCTTTTCAATTGTACAGTTTGGTCATGCTTCATAGTCATGCTTGTCATCAGTGATTACAGATGAGGCACAGAGCTTAGAGGGGAATATATATTGCTGTAGAGAACTAGGTACTAGAGCAGCGGTATCACTGGGTGCTCATGTGGAGACCACCACCCAGACACGCTAAATTAGCTATTAACCTAGGTGTCAGACTTTCAAAAAAGTTAGTGCACTGATGTGTACTAACTTGCTTATTTTTATTTTATTTTTTGTTTTTTTGTGGGGTTTTTTTTGCGGTACACGGGCCTCTCACCGCTGTGGCCTCTCCTGTTGCGGAGCACAGGCTCCGGACGCGCAGGCTCAGCGGCCATGGCTCACGGGCCCCGCCGCTCCGTGGCATGTGGGATCTTCCCGGACCGGGGCATGAACCCGTGTCCCCTGTATCGTCAGGCGGACTCTCAACCACTGCGCCACCAGGGAAACCCCTAACTTGCTTTAATGCTGAAATGTCTAAGTCCAGAATACTTGTCAAGTGAGTTTTAGTACTATCTCACTTTTAAATTTAATGAGAGCTGTGATTTTAAGTAAAGGCAAACATTTTTCTAACTGATCTGAAAAGCCTGAAAAACAATGTCTTTATAACAAAAATGCCTTTCCAGTTTGAATTGTGTGCCTATCATGTGCCTTAATCATTTATTAATTTCTAGTACATTACAGAACTTACCCAGTAATTACCTGCTGTAATAACGAACTTTGTTCTAAGTGCTGTTACAGACAAAATTCAAGTCACTTTGAGAATGTAGCATGATTTTTCATCTTTTTGTTGTTTCAGAGATTTCTCCTCAAGGGGAGGAGTGCAAACCCTTAATTACTGGAGAAGAAAAAATAAAATGTATTTCACCTGAAATGAATCCATCAGCTACTGTTGATTCTTCTGTTGAGACAGACAGTCCAAACTTTAGTGAGCCATCTCCACAGACGGCATTGAAACCAGAAGGAAATTTGGATGGTATGTTTTAATGGGGCAAAATGAGATTGATTTGATTTAATAAGACTTTAATGTCTTCTTTATAAACAGATCTTCAAAATATGTATATATGTTTGGGTGATTCATCTCAAATTAAGTTCACTCTTTTTTCTAGTAACTGGTCTTTTTTTTTTTATCGCCACATAGCAAATCACCCCAAAACCTCGTGTTAAAAGAACAGCCATTTTACTCTGTCTCCTGATTTTGTGTGTTGGGAATTGAGTCAATGCCTGGCTCAGCCATGTGCTTTTCTAATCCATGTGCTCTTGTCTCTGTGATCATCTGGTCTCATGGGTCCGAGAGGGCTTAGCTGGTGTCCTGACAGGTACAGCTCAGAGGCTGGGCCCGGCTCGCCCCTTCCGCTTCATGCAGTCTCCAGGCCTTTCTATGCACTCTTTCCAGCAGGGTGGTCTGACGTCTCACAGGGCTTCCAGATCCCCAGGTGGAAGCCGCTTGTACTTGTAGAAGCCGCTTGTTCTTGTAGAAGCTTTGTCATGGCAGCATCCCACCTTCAGATATGAAATTCTGTGTTACTTATCTAGTGCTACAAAGCAGATTGCTCCCCGAACTTAGTGACTTAAAAGAACTGTTTTATCTCACACTTTTGTGCATAAGGAATTGGGAAGGTTCTCCTCCTCCTTGTGGCATCAGCTGGCATCGCTCAGTGGTGTTGAGCTGTCAGCTGCACCTCCTTGGAGGGTGGGAGATGGTGTCACTCCCACTTGTGGCGTCTCGGCAGCGCTTGGCTGGGCCTGTTCCACTGCGTCCCGCCCCTTAGCTTAGTGTCAGGGCCTTGCCATGTGGTCTTTGCAGGATCGTTAAAGTTCTTTCATTGTGGCTTAGGCTTCCAGATTCCAAGGTGGAAGCTGCCAGTTCTCTTCAAGGCTGGACGTGGAACTGGCTTACAAGACGCCAGCTGTACTCAGCTGGTCCAGGCGATCTCACTGCCGGGGCAAACTCAAGGAGAGGGGCAAGAGAGTCCCTTCTAGATGAGAGGAACGCTGGACACCTTGCTTCATGTGTGGTTGTCTTTAATTCACCATAGTAATTTAATAGTTACGTAAATAGTCTTATTCATTAGAATCATAGTTAACATGTACCTTACGCCTTTTCTTAAAAAGAAACAAAGAAAAACCCTGTTAGGCATATAATAGAGGCTGTATAGCCTAGTACAAGAGTTGGCAACTTCTTCTAAGAGAGTCACATAGTAAATACTTTCGACTTTATGGGCAGTACATTGACAAATCTAGTTTGTAGAATGAGTCATATTGATAGGGCTTAAGGTGTTAGAGAACAAATACTCATTTAAAAAAAATTTTAAGGATCCCCCTCCCCCAATTGCTTACCTCGTATGCATGACCAAAAAATCATTTGAGTGAAAGATAAGAACTTTAAAGATTGGTACAGTACCAATCATCTTTCTAAACTGGACAGCTGATTGGAAACTTTTAAAATACAGAAGGAAAGAGTATCTGGATTTGAGGGAAAAAAGCGGTGGTCATGGTGGCTGAAATAAGAACTGGAGAAGAAAAAGAAAAGTTAACAAATGAAGACAGAAACCATTTCTCATTACTATTTACTTCTAGGAGCTATCACCCAGTTGAAAAATGAGCCACTGCCAGAAAACAGAGGTAGTACCCTGGTTGTTAATTGTCTGAGAGTCTAGGGAAATAGATGTAGTGCACTCCAATTACGTTCTCAATATCATTGTAAAAGTCCAGGTAATGGGGTGTTTGGTGTTTTTTTGTTTGTTTTTTTTAATGATTGAACTTTCCCATCAGTAACTAATCAATAATATCTTCTCCCCTTCCATATTTCTAACCACAGATAGTGTTGTTCTTTAAACTAGTTTTTATACCTTCAAGAAAGCAATTTACATATTACTGAAATTTTAATGAAGAGAAAATTTTTTATAATAATCAAAATACAGTGTACTGTATTTCTTTGGGGTATTTTTATTGCAGTGAAAATGCACAAGGAAAAGTCTGTTATTTCAGAAACAACTAGAGAGTCAACACAGTAAGATTAAAGATCTATAGATAAAATATTAAATTTTTCATTGTAATTACTATTAATACTTTAGCCTAAAACTAGGTATGATAATTTATAGGAGGTTTATTCCATTTTCTCTAAATGGATTTTGCTTTGAGACCTCTTTCTTGTTATGTTTCGCCGTGCAGAGCCTGATGACTTGGAAGCAGAATTTCTACAGGAGCCAAGTAGAGCAGACGGGGACGGTGGCTTGCAATGCCCTGTACTCGACGTGTGGGTTAGTGAGATTAAAGAAGCAAAGGAGGCTGAGTACGTTACCTCTTTCTTACATTTCAAAACCTGGTCCCTTTTTGTAATACCTTTTAAAGAAATAGTGTAATAACCCAATATTATATTAAATCGTATTATAATACCTTATAAAAATAGTTTAGGGCTTCCCTGGTGGCGCAGTGGTTGAGAGTCCGCCTGCCGATGTAGGGGACACGGGTTCGTGTCCCGGTCCAGGAAGATCCTACATGCCGCGGAGCGGCTGGGCCCGTGAGCCATGGCCGCTGCCCCTGCGCGTCTGGAGCCTGTGCTCCGCAACGGGAGAGGCCACAACAGTGAGAGGCCCGCGTACTGAAAAAAAAAAAAAAAAAAGTTTAATTTGGGAATAGATATTACATTCATGTGGTTCAGAAATCCGCAAGTGTATAAAGATAAACAATGAAAAGTCTCTTTCCCACTTCTATCCCCATCCAGCAAATTCCCACTCTCTCCTCTTTCCAGACATGTTTAATAGTAATGAATATTAACATAAACAGAAGCAGAAGTGAATATACAGTCTCCCTCGCTTTTAAATACAGTTGTTAGTATAATGTACACATTTTTTATTTTAGTCAGTAACCTGGGAATTTTTTCATACTAACACACAGAGAGCTTCCTCTTTTTTTGTTATTTCATGGCTATGTAGTAGTCCATTGTATGAATATACTATAACTCTGATTAGTCTCCTACAGTAGTTGATACTACAAATGATGCTATAGTGGATAACCTAAATAATAAGGGTATTTTGCATGTATATAAGTACAGTCATCCCCCCTTATTCAACAGGGTTTCGCTCTTCATGGTTTCAGTTACCTGCCATCAACCACAGTCTGAAAATATGAAATGGAAAACTCCAGAAATACACATTCATAAGTTTTAAATTGTGTGCTGTTCTGAGTGGTGTGACATATCCTGCTGTCCCCATGTTTCCTGTGCAGGATGTGAACCATCCCTTCATTCAGCCTGTCCATCAGGCTGTCCACATGTGTGTGCTACCTGCGTGTCAGTCACTTAGTAGCCGTCTAGGTTATTAGATCTGCTGTCTGGGTGTCCCAGTGCTCGTGTTCATGTGACCGTTATTTTGCTTAATAACAGCCCGAAAGCACAAGAGTAGTGATGCTAGCAGTTCGGATGTGCCAAAGAGAAGCCACAAGATGCTTCCTTTAAGTGAAAGGTGAAAGTTCTCAACCTAACAGAAAGAAAAAAATCGTATACCTGAGGTTGCTAAGGTCTATGTTAAGAATGAAACTTCTATGAAGTTGTGAAGATGGAAAAGGAAATCTGTGCTAGTTTTGCTGTCAAACCTCAAACTGCAAAAGTTACACCTACAGGGCTTCCCTGGTGGCGCAGTGGTTGGGAGTCCGCCTGCCGATGCAGGAGATACGGGTTTGTGCCCCGGTCCGGGAGGATCCCACGTGCCGCGGAGCGGCTGGGCCCGTGAGCCATGGCCGCTGAGCCTGCGCGTCCGGAGCCTGTGCTCTGCAACGGGAGAGGCCACAACAGTGAGAGGCCCGCGTACTGGGGAAAAAAAAAAAAAAAAAGTTACACCTACAGGGTGTGATAGGTGCTTAGTTAAGATGAAAAGGAATTAAATTTGTGGGTAAAAGGCATGAACGGAAAACATAGTTTGGTTCTGTCCATGTTTCAGGCATCCACTGGGGGTCCTGAACTATATCCCCCTGTGGGTAAGGGGGGACTACTGTGTATCTGGAGGATAGAGACAAAGAAGTATGATTTTATAAATGCAATTATTATTCTCCCCAGGGATTGTACTAGTTTATGCACTCAGAAAGAATGTATGAAACCTCCTGTTTTCCCCACAGCCTTTCCAAGCTTTTATTACCAAAGTTTTTGATTTTTGCCAATCTGATAGGTAAAAAGTAGTATCTCAGTTTGGGGTCTTAGTTTATCTCTTTTTATTAGTAGAGTTGAGCACATCTTTTCAGATGTTTAAGTCGCATTTGTATTTCCTTTTCTGTGAATTCCCTGTTTACATCTTTGACCCATTTTTAAAATTTGGTTGGTCTTTGATAAATTTAAGAACTCCTTAAATATTTGCCTTGGTTATTATGTGAATTGTAACTATTTTTTCACTGTTGGTCACTTATGTTTTATTTTTTTGCTATGCAGAAGTTTTTTGGTTGCTTGTTTTTACGTTGTCATGTTTACCTGGATTTTGATAATTATTCAGAGAAACTTGGTTTTCTCTAAGGTTTTGAAAGAGTATTTCAGTCTTTTCTTCTGGTAATTTCATGTAGGTACTTCTTACATTTGCCTCTTTGATCTATTTGGAATTTATCCTGGTGTCCATGGACTCGGTTTTTCTTCCAGATGGCTACACAGTTGTCGTAACTCCATTTATTAAAGAGCCCACCTTTCCTGCACAGATTTAAAATGCCACTTTTAATATGTACTGAATTTTCTTAATTATTTGGGTTCATGCATATACTTTATTTTCCTGTTCCATTGATCTTTGTTCAGTGTGCTGGTACACACTGTTTTAATTAAAATGTAAAAGATATTTTAAGATCATGTAAGGCTTATTCACTTTCATCGCTCTTCTTGCCTGTATAACTTTTCATCTGAATTTAGAATTTATTAAATTTAGCCCACCTTCCCTCACATAAAAAAAATCAGTTTATATTTTATCGGGACGCTATCATAAATTAATGCAGGGACATGAACATGCTGTGTGTGTTCTTCCTGTCCAAGAAGAACAGAATAGGCCTTGTTTTATGATCAACTTGGGAGTTTTCTTTATCTAGGCTTTGTGCTTTTATGGGTAAGCTTATTCCTAGCTTTATTATCTTTTGTTTGGTGTTGTAAATGGTGCCTATTCCTCTGTGAGATCTTGTAACTAGAAGGTTGTATATATGAAAGCTGTGGATTTCTTTATATTGATTTTGTACCCCACCATCTTACTGGTATCTACTATCGTTCATGATTTTCAGTTGAATCTTTTGTATTTTTCAGATATACAGTCATATCATATGAAAATAATGATGGCTTTATGTCTTTCCAGTTTTTTTGTTTGTTTGTTTGTTTTGCGGTACGCAGGCCTCTCACTGTCATGGCCTCTCCCGTTGCGGAGCACAGGCTCCGGACGCGCAGGCTCAGCGGCCATGGCTCACGGGCCCAGCCGCTCCGCAGCATGTGGGATCCTCCCAGACCGGGGCACGAACCCGTGTCCCCTGCATCGGCAGGCAGACTTTGAACTACTGCGCCACCAGGGAAGCCCTTTCCAGTATTTTTTAACACTCGTTTCTTTCTCTCCAGTTGCATTGCTTGGTATACCTTTTATACAGTGTTAAATATTGGAAATAGGGCTATCTTTGTCTTGTTCTTAATTTCAGTGAAATGATTCTAATGTTAACCCTCGTTAGGCATGACTATAATTTCTAGCTCAGAGCAGTATTTACTCGTATTTTACTGGCTAAAAAAGTCAGGAGTGTATTTTGTCAAATGACCTTTCGGTATCTATGGATTTTGATTACGGAACCATTGGAACCATTCGTATAGAATCATTCATATAATTGTTTTCCTTTATCTATTGGTATAATGAATTATATTAATAGGTTACCTAATATTGAACTATCCTGCATACCTTAGTAAACTCTGCTTGGCCATGATGTGCTACTATTTTAATGTACTTCTGTTTGCTAATGCTTCATTTTAGGATTTTTGCATTAGTACTCTGGACAGTCATCTGTAGTTCCCTTTCGTCATGGGAAATCACTGTTGTATTTTGGTGTTCTTTTTATCTTCCTTCTTAAAAAGTAATTGGAAGTTCCTTCCTTTGCTGTGCTTGTAACAAGGATTGTCAAATGTTTTCTGTAAAGGGCCAGATTGTAAACTTTTTTGGCCGTGTAGACCATATGGTCTGTGATGCAGTTGTTCAATTCTGCCTTTGTTCTGCAAAAGCAGCCATAGGTAACACATAAACAGGTGAGCATGGCTGCTCCAGTGCAACTTTATCTGTGAAAACAAGAGGTGGGCTGGACTTGGACATGGATGCAAAGCTGTACAAGCATGTTTATTGCAAGAGAGTCATAGGAAATCATTTGAAATAGTCTAAATAATCATTAATATGGAAGTACCTAAAATACTGTTCTCAATATACTGCATAGTGGGTATGCAGCACTGAAATAAAACGGAGCTCTATGTATTAATGTGGAAATATGTCAAAATATTGAATGATTAACAGAATAAAATTATATTGAATAAAAAACATTTCCATATATTAGAGTAATGCTATGATAATCCTATTAAAATTATTATATATCCTTAAGTGAATATACATGTATGTAAATTTAAGGGAAATGTATGGTAAGATGTACACAAAACTGATAACGGTAAAGGCAACTGGGAATTGAGTGGTTAGGGAACTCCTAAAAGAATCACTTTTTTTTAACTAAGGTAAAATTTATCATTTTAATCATTTTAAAGTATACAATTTGCCACTATATGGTTCCAGAACATTCTCTCAACCCCAAAGGAACGCCTGTGCCCATAAGCAGCCACTCCCCATGTTCCCCTCCCCCAGCCCCTGGCACCACTGATCTGCTTCTGTCTCTGTGGATTTGCCTATTCTGGATTTGACATTTCCTGTGGAACCGTACAGTGTGTGGCTTTTTGCATCTGGCTTCTTTTACTTATCATACTGTTTGCAAAGCTTATCTGTGTTTTAGGATGTATCAGTTCTTCATTCCTTTTTATAGCTGGATAATATTCCGTTATATGAATATACCCTATATGTTTATCCATTGAGCAGTTGACGACATTCAGCAGATGATGGTGGGTCATTTCCAGAGTTACTTCTGCCTTTTGGTTCTTTTGAATAGTACTGCTATGAACATGGTGTACAATTCTACGTTTGCACACCTGTATTCAGTTCTTTTGAGTATATATATTTAAGAGTGGAATTGCCACAGCATATGGTAATTTTATGTTTCACCTTTTGAGGAACCAAGGAACATTACATTTCAAATGAAGAAATGTATTACTTGTATAATTAAAAATAAAGAAAAACTTTTAGAAATAAAAATAGAAAATTGCTCAAAATTTAAAACTGAAAAATCATTTAAATTTGAAATGGACTAAAAAGTACTAGCAAAATTAAAACTGCCTTATAAACAAAAACCCCAGAAATAAATTACTGGCAACTTTTGCAATATATTTTTCTAGTTTTTACATTTTTGTTAAAAAATGAATACATCCATTTAGTTCCCAGCATGTATTGAGATAAAAATTGTGAGTCCTTCTTTACATAAATCAGTTCATTCCCTTTAAGGGTTAAAACGTTTTTGTGCATATTATTCTATTCCTTTTACTGTGCTACCCAGCATTTTTTCAGATCCTAACACCATTTAATATAAATTGGTCTGAAAATTGCTTACTTAATAATATATCTTGACTATCATTCCATATCTGGTTATACAGATCTCTACTTCATTTTTTAAATAGCTGTATAATATTTCATAGTGTATATCATCATTGTTTTCTATTCTCTGATATTAAGGGGCATTTTGATTGCTTACAGAAGTGGTTCTCAAACATTGCAACATTTTAAAACAACTGTCTCAGCCTTATCCCCCAAAGTTCCTGACTCACAGGACTAGGGCAGGGCCTGAGAATTTGCATTTCACACAGGTCTCCATGTGTTGCTGACATCTAGGGGCTGCACTTTGGGAACCACTGGGATGAGAATGTTGAGCCTGGTTGTTGTGAATAAGTGTGACTGGTGAAGGTTTGAACAGCTGAAACGTAGGATTGTGCTTATGAGAGACAGTGTGTGTGTAAGTGAGAAGAGTATTCAGAAGAGGGATCACAGGGCTCTAGTGAACTTGTGTTCCACTCTTTTTGTTTCTCCCACTCTTTTGTATTTGAGAGTGTTTTTATTTCTAGTAAACCATGTTTTCTTAACTGGTGTTTCTATTTGTGGCAGGTTGGAAGATAGGATCACCATTCAGCAAAATGAAGTTTCTGAAGATGGAGCCCCGAGGAGCATGGATCACCTTGGTGAAGTTCATGTAGGTGAGCATCACTGTATTGGCCTGATTACTTTCTGGAAGGTCGTTAGCACTAACCTGTTCTATTTGGACTATATATTAATAGAGAGCATTGCTAACCACTAACCTGAATTATCTAAAAAATATAATAGGCATAGAGCACTGGACTCCACATTTATTTTTTTTGAAGTATAGTCGATTTACAATATTGTGTTAGTTTCAGGCACACAGCATAGTGATTCATTTTTTTAATTTGCAGATTAGATTCCATTATAGGTTATTACAAGATATTGGGTATTGTACCCTGTGCTATGTTTGTTGGTTATCTATTTTATGCATAGTAGTGTGTATCTGTTAACCCCATACTCCTAATTTGTCCTTCCCACTCCCTCTCCCTTTCGGTAAACACAAGGTGGTTTTCTATGTCTGTGAATTTGTTTCTGTTTTGTACATAGCTTCATTTGTATTATTTTTTATATTCCACATATAAGTTATATCGTACAGTATTTGTCTTTCTCTGCCTGACTTATTTCACTAAGCATTATTTTCTCCAGGTCCATGTTGCTGCAAATGGCGGAATTTCATTCTTTTTTATGGCTGCTGGACTCTGCATTTATAAGCCTGTATTGTTTGGCAATGTGGGCAGTGTAACTTTTTGGTCAGTTATCTTACTGAATGTTCAAAACAAAAGGAGTTGCTTGCCAAAGCTAAGCCAGTATCTCAGGACATTAAATAAGTGGTCGTCTTATTTCTAATAGTATTAATTAAAATATGAGAAGTACAATGTTTTAATATCTAACCTATAGGAACAAAGGTAACCTGGAGCTGTTGAGTGTTTAAACAGTACTTTTTCACATGTCCTTGCATTTGTGTCACATTTTTGAACTTCTGTTATAATGGAAGAATTTAACAAATTAAATCTCCTTTCTGAAAATAAAACATACCCGGTTAAAGATTATTTATAAGGTAATAAAATCACATATATATTTGATTTTGTTTTTCATGGAGTTTTTTGCTATGATTCATGTTAAATAGTATACTTTTTCAGTATCACTTAGCACATTGAGTACTGTATAGACTTGTCATGTAATCTTTCCTTTATTCCACAGAACCTGGAGTGGATGGTTCTCCACACTCTGAGTGTGATGTAGATGAATCTTTGCAACCAGAACCATTTTTCCATAAACACTTGAAAGCAGCCTCTCAAGTCCAGTCAGTCCTCTGTTCACCAGAAGAATCCTCTCCACTTCGATCTCACTCTGGTTCACCACGAAGAAATAAAAAACAGAATTCCTTGCTGATTGGACTTTCAACTGGTCTATTTGATGCAAACAACCCAAAGGCAAGTATGCTCCTCGGATGGAAAACGTTATCCATTTGAAAACATTTCACATTTACTATTTTTCTTTGATAAGCTATGATATTGAGTTTTAATCCCTTAAAAACACAAACACACGAAAACACACTCATCAAAATAAACAGAAACAAGAAAACCCCTTCATCTTCTCTCCGATCCTGAAAAGAAATTGCCATTGAGAGTACAGCTAGGGCGAAGGCTGCCTCGTTGGCTCCATGTGCAGGGTCTCTTCATAGGGTCTACTTTATTTGAGCAGAACATCCCTCTTACACCCTCTTATTCTGTCCCCCTTTCCCATTCCCAGCCCAAATTCCATTTTTAGTATTAGACTAAGCTTGAGCATTATGTCTTAAAGGGATAGTAGTGCTGTGTTGCCTAATTTATACCTAGAAGGATTAGTAGGTGTGCATCTGCACTTTCTGGTAAAAGTTTTCCAGACCTCTTATCTTTTCTCACTCTCTGTTTTAAAAATATGTAACCAATTTTTTTCTTATTAAGAGATTAGAACATATAGAAAATTTAGAAATGTAAGTAATCACATATCATTTTGTTATATTACTTTTCATATATGTAATTTTTATATATATGTAACTTTTTAACAAAATAGGATATTCTGCATACTTTTTGTAACCTGCTTTTCTATTTGGTACATATTGTAAAATGATTACAAATGTTATTTTTACAAAAACAGCATTTTGTCATATTGTCAAATATTCTCTCATATCCTTCTGAATGGCAACAAATTCCATTGTTCTGCTATATCATGCTTTCTTTAATCTGTTTTTATTGTTGGGCATTTAGATTTCAATTTTTTTTGTTGTTATAACCACATTCATCTGTATCTTTGTTCATATCCACAATTATTTCCATAAAATAAATTTCTATAAGTGTAATTCAAAAGAGTATATTGTATAATGTCTGATTTTCCTTCAAGAAACATTGTATAGTGCTATAAGTAGTATGTGAGAGTTCATACTCTAAATAATACCAACTATTATCATTTACTTAAAAATTGTGTGTTTAATGAATGAGTAATGGTATCAACTCTTTAAAGTTTATATTTCTGTTTTTACCAGTGGGTTGAACATTTTTCATATATTTAACTCTGCATATGAATGAATTACCTGAATTCTCTTGTCCTTAACTGTTTTTAAGATATTTTTTAAATGAAAAATAATTTTCAGTTTAATTTTCCAGATGAATATGTTTTTACTTTGTGGAGTATTTTCTTATGATTTTCTTAAATGTAGAGACGGCTAAATTCTCTCACTTATCTGATAGCATTCAGATTTTCAAAGGTGTAAACTTAGTGTATCTTTGGTGGGCAGAAAAGGATCACCGTATGATTCATGTACTTACTTTTGTCGTGAAGGTGTATAGCTTTCTTTATCCCAAAGCTTTTTAATAACTTACTGCTGTCTATAAAAGTTAATGGACTTTTAACTGAATAATACATTTGATTACTTGATTTCCTTTCATGAGCTTAGTTCAGCCTTAGTAGTTCTGTAGAAGTACTTACTCTGGACTTACTCACAGCAAAGCAGATTTCATGTAGAGGGAGGGGACAAGAAAAATCTCTGGAAAATCAAAGCAGTCTATAGCCATTTAAGGCAAGGACAGAAAGCCATGCCTGCCTGTCCCGTAAATTTCTGAGATCGTGAGAGTTCATCACTGTGCCAAAATAGTAAATAATCAGTGTTCATAATGGTGGCTTTGAATCATAAAGAAAAGGTGAAAACTATTTATAAGCGTTTATATAATCCGTTTACTAAAATGGGATAATTTAACCTCCTACAGAGATTTTTGTTAAAAGTTTTTTGTTTTTTTAAATGCTAAGTCATACTACTTTTGTCCCTTTTTTTATTAAAGGAAATCCTTCTTGAGCTTTGGATCCTAACCTCCCTCACCTTCTTAAAGAAGTCACTCCTTTACTTTTGCCCTCCAGCCTGCGTCATGAACGTCTTTCTCTGTGATGGGTTATTCCCACAGGACACCTGCTCTAACAGGTCCCACCATAAATGGCAAACTTCCCGTAAGCACACATCCTCCCCTGCTCCCACTGCACTTCTCTTTGTTGTATTTTTGCAGTGTCCCCACCACTCACTTCCCAGTACATTCCACTGTGGTTGTCAGCCCACTTCTCCACTAAAGCTTCTCTTGCCAAAATCACCAATTACCAGTACATTATCAAGTTCCCTGTACCTTTTTCTCTCACCTTTCTTGACTTTTCTTTCAACAGAGTTGATATACACCTTCTTTTATAATCATTTTATCTGTAGGCATCCTGCGTATCATACTTTCCTGGTTTTCCTCTGCATTCATTGTCCCTCTCTGGTTTCCTTTGCTGCAGCCACTCGTACTAAAAGATCTCCTTAAACGAGTATAGATTCTTCTGTCGTTGGGTGAATTGTTCTGTAAATGTCAAGATTAAGTCCAGTGGTGTTGTTCATGTTTTCTTTATCTTGACTGTTTTTTTTTTGGTCTATATTAACTATTAGTTGCTGAGAAAAGAAGATGGAAAATTTTAACTATATTTGCATAACTATCTGTTTCTCCTTTCAGTTCTGTCAACTTTTGCTCCATGTATTTTGAAGCTCTGTTATTGACTGAATAAGAATTTAGTATTGTTCTGTCTTCTGGGTGAATCGATACATTTATTGTTATGAAGTGTCACTCTGGAATAGTGTTGTTCAAGTCTTCTGTATCCTTTTTCTTTTGTTTCTACTTGTTTATCAATTACTGGGAAAGCACTGTTGACATTTCCAGTCAATTGAACATAAATTAATAATATTTATGTCTTCTTTATAAATTGACCCCTTTATCATTATGAAATGACTCACTTTATCCCTGATCCTATCACCTTGTTCTGAAATCTACTTTGCCTGGTTTTAACATAGCCATTCTAGCTTTCTTATGCTTAGTGTTTATATGGTATATATTTTTACATCCTTTACTTTTTTTTTAAATTAATTTATTTACTTTTGGCTGCATTGGGTCTTCGTTGCTGCACATGGGCTTTCTCTAGTTGCGGTGAGTGGGGGCTACTCTCCATTGTGTTGTGCGGGCTTCTCATTGCAGTGGCTTTTCTTGTTGCAGAGCACGGGCTCTAGGCATGTGAGCTTCAGTAGTTGTGGCATGTGGGCTCAGTAGTTGTGGCTCACCGGCTCTAGAGCATAGGCTCAGTAGTTGTAGCGCACGGGCTTAGTTGCTCCGCGGCATGTGGGATCTTCCCAGACCAGGGTTCAAACCTGTGTCTCCTGCATTGGCAGGCAGATTCTTAACCACTGCACCACCAGGGAAGTCCCTACATCCTTTACTTTTTTTTTTGCGGTACGCGGGCCTCTCACTGTTGTGGCCTCTCCCGCTGCGGAGCACAGGCTCTGGACGCGCAGGCTCAGCGGCCATGGCTCACGGGCCCAGGCGCTCCGCGGCATGTGGGATCTTCCCAGACCGGGGCACGAACCCATGTCCCCTGCATCGGCAGGCAGACTGTCAACCACTGCGCCACCAGGGAAGCCCCATTTCTTTATTAAGAAATCATACTTATTTCATATAGACTTCTTGTAGTTGTCATATAATTGAGTCTTGCTTTTTAACACTCTGACAGTGTTTTAATTAAAGTGGTTAGACCATTTATGTTTAGTGTAATTTTCAATATATTATCATTATGATTGAGTTTAAACTTATCATTTTGCTATTTGTTTTCTATTTGTCTCATTACTTCTTTCATTCCTTTTTTACTTTTATTCTCCCTTTTGGATTGAGTATTTTTAGTATTTTATTTAATCTCTACTATTTGCTTATAAAGTAGACTTTAAAAAATATTTAATGGTCATTCTCAGTTTTCAGTGTAAATCTTTAGTTTATCCTGGTCTGCCTTCAAATATTGTACCGTGTCACGAATAGCATCAGAGCCTTACAACAGTACATTTCCATTCCCCTACTCTTGCCTATCCTTTGTGGAATTGTTGCCATGTGTTTTATTTCTGCATGTATTATAAATTCCACAATACATTTCTATTGCTTTTGCTTTCAACATTCAATTATCTTTCACAGAAAGTAAAAATTGAGAAAGCAAGTCTTTTATATTTACATATTAACCATTTCTAACATTCTTCATCCCTTTGTGTAGAATTTGAATTTTTATCTGGTATTATTTTTCTACCACTTTTAGAACTTCTCTAACACTTCTTGTGTCCCTGTTGGTGATGATTTTTTTTAGCTTTTGTTTATTTAAAAACATTTTAATTTCACTTTCACTTTGAAAGGGTATTTCTACTAGATCTAGACTTACATTGTCTTCTGGGCTGCACTGTTTCTGACAAGAAACACCATAAATACAGTGGCAGCTTTCATAAGGCAGTTGTAACAGAGTGACTTAACAGAGTGACTTAAGTTTTTGTTAACAAACTTAACAAAATTTCTTAAGGCAGTTGTAACAGAGTGACTTAACAAAAGTGACTTCATTTATAACACATAAATTTGCAATAGGTCAGGATGAAATAGTGTAAAGATGAGACCTTCTAGTGATCTCATGTGGGGAGTAGAGTGGAAGACTGATCTCTATGAAAACTGGAGAATTTATTGTTATAGCAAATGCAGAGTGGGGGAAAGTAAATATTAATGTACAATTCACAAATAACACAAGTGCCTTAAATGTCTTTTTTTGATTTGCTAAAATATCAATTCTTAGAAAATGTCCGTAATTTTTGCCTTTGGTAAGTGTTCATAATTTTTTAATGTTTTAAGTCCATTTTTAACCTTGTTTATGGGTTGAAGTGAGCAAGTATTTGTACAAGCTATTTTGAGGGTGTAGTATTACCGTTGAATTGCAGTAAGCAGAAGCTAAACAAATGTGCTCATCATAAACTATTTTATAGTACAGCCAGAGGATTACTAACACATAATTTTATATTAAAAATACTACAGATGAAAAACTGAGTTGATGGAATTAAGTAGAATTTCATGTGAAGTTCTATTAGTGCAACTACTACTAAATTCATTCATTCTTTATGTGGTTGTCTTCATTTTTGAGAAAAAATAGAACCAACAGTGAGAGATCTAAAGGAACTGCATTTTTTTAAATGTTTTAAGGTTTTCTAAAACATTGGTTTCCTGTTTGATTTATAATGGTACCAAATGCTAGCTGCATAAATAATCATACTACAAAAAATTTTGGAAAAAATGAGTCTGACTATAAATGAAGTAAGATCTCAGGCAACATGTTCTGGATTAATAACTATTTTCAGGAGGATTTCTTTCTATTAATGTTACAACTATAGAATATTATTTAAACAATATGAAAGAAATCTAGTAGACTCAGAATTACAGAACTGGAAGTGTTCTTACATAAAATTCTTCTTATGAAGATGAATATCCTGTCTAAAACTTTAGCGGTCTGTCAGGGAAGACTATGAACATTAGGATTTTAAATATAGGACCTTTGGGAACTGTTGGATTGATGGGTGTGTAAACCCATTCCCAGAGGTACAGACCACTTGAAATTTCTTTCTAACCCTATTATTTTATGTTTGGTGATGAAGTTTATTTTAATTAATGACAGGAATAAACTAGAAATTGAGGTGATTTTACCAGGGCTAAAATTTATCTCAGCCTAAAAAATATTGCATCCTTTTGTGTAGTCCCCTTGTATTTAGGTATATAATGCGTATATGCTATTTATTTTTATCAATTAGCATGTATCTGGGTAAACTGTTAGTGGCTGCATATTTTGCATACCCCGGGTTTATAATATATGTGGCTCAAACCATTAAAGTAACAAACAAGTCAAGCGTAAATTCTGCTGACAGTACCATTGTTAAGTGCTTTAACCAGGCAGTGTATCTGCGCCATCTTGTAGCGCATCACCATTTTTTTCTCTTGAGTGCTGTGATATGTAAATTACGTTCAAATAATAGAAGTCTATTCCTTTTTATTCTCACTAACAGATTGTACCAATAAAATTGGCCAAGTGTATACATTTTCATTAATGTGCCAAACATTGTGTGTTCTGCACAGTCTCCCATCTGGTGCTGGGCTTCTATCGGGGCCTTAGGCGTCACGTTTCAGATCTTACCGACCCCTTTAGGGTTGACCAGCCCTGAGACTGACTTCTGCAGATGTGTGTGCCGTAGCCCTGTCTGTCCGTCACGTTCCGACTGTGGAAAGGGTGCTGGACAGAGGCTGTTCCTGTTTTCCTGGTCTTATCCAACGCGGTTCACGTTTCAGGCACCTCGTCCGTGTTGTGCTGTCTCATCTCGGTGTGCTGGGCTCTTCCACACCCTGCTGCTCCAGGTGCTGTCAGCATGAACTTGGAGGTGCCTATCTTCCCAGCCGTCCTTTCTGGTGGGAAAGGCGCTCGCTGCTCGCAGTCCCTGCTTGCAGTCCGCTGCTCAGGGAGCCCCCAGTGGGCTCTTCTTTGCACTAACTGGAGGCCCTGCCTTAAGCTGTTGGCCACCCAGCATCTGTTAGGGCAAAGGGACACTAAGGGCCACCAGTTGTGTGGGGTGCTGCTTAGCCAAGCTTGGGCAAAAGTACCTGGAGCGCGTTGGACGTTGAGAAGTGAGAGGAAGACTCAGGAGGGGTGCTGTGCCCGAGGGGTGGCAGGGCCTGACCCAGCTCCATCCAGCTCCAGCTCCCTCCATGTGCACACCCCAGATAAACACCCTCCCTACCTTTTAAAGTCCACTTCACATTGAAACCCAAGCAGAACTCTCAAGCTTACTTTCATCACTGAAAAAACCCTGAGCTGAAGTTCAAGAGAAGTAGGTTCTCAGCTTAGGCAAGTCGCCCCTGAAGCTTCTAGCTTTAAATGGATGATCGATGTGTATATATAAATAACAAAATTATTATTAGCTCCAATTTTCTAATTTTTTCTCTTGTTTTAATTTTCTCACTGTCTCACTCCTAATAAGATATCGGTTGCCTTTTTATAGATGTTGAGGACATGTTCACTTCCAGACCTCTCAAAGCTGTTCAGAACACTGATGGATGTCCCCATTGTCGGAGATGGACGTCAGGACAATCTTGAAATGGATGAAATGGAAGATGAGCATGTTAAGGAAGGACCTTCCGACTCTGAGGACATGTGAGCATGATGACATTCGTAGATACCGACACTAACAGGATTTCTGAATTTACACATGTTCTAGAGATGGAGCCTCACCCACAGTTTTCAAACATGATCTGTAGCTGACCTTGCACTACTCCTTTAACTTTTTACAGTGTATTTTAAGGAAACTTTGATATGTGTGTCTGCCTCTAAATACTGTAACTTAATGTCACTTGAGGAATGTAAGGACAGGGTCACCATTGTGTTCTCTGTCTTACTGGCCACTGAGCGCCCGTCACAACGCTTCATGTGGCTGGTGCGTAATTGAGTGAACCTCAGCAGGATAATGACTGTTTGGTAGTTTGATGCCACATGGTACAGGGATTGCAGTGGGGAACTGAAGGACTCACTACTCTACTCTTCCCCAGGAAGATGCCAGAAAGCTCCCCATCTGTCTCCTGCCGCCTGTGATTTCAAAACCATGGCAGTGGGCAGTTAGCAGGTGGAATAGTGTGTGTGTGTGTGTGTGTGTGTGTGTGTGTGCACGCACGCACATGCTCACATGTGAGTTCTGCACTTAACTGCCTTCACAAAATTCCCTCCTTATTAATGCCTGAGGAATCTAGAATCCCAGAGGAAAATTTAACAACACTCCTGAAAGAGCTGGGAACTGGCAGCTCCTTAGACAGTAATGCCCCTTCACCTTCCTTGATATCAGTCAGCCTTCTCAGCCCATCCGACAAATGTTACAGCGTTTTGGGGGAAATAAAACCAGAGTGTTCAAGCAGTGTATTCAAGTCACCGGGAAAATAGGTTGCAAAATGCTATAATTTTTATGATTTATTTTTTGATTTGTTTGAATTTAAGTTTCTCCTTTTTACCTCTGCCTTTCAGTAGAAACAATGTGTGTTTTGATCTAATTGAAAACATGATATCAGTCTCATGATTTTTCTCCCTTTAATTCTTGAGCTGGGCACTGCATCTGGTGCATTTTATTTTCTGTTTTTGTTTTTCTTAAGGCTTGCCCTTTCTTTTTAAATTTCTAGCCAAACTTTATCTTTCAAAGGTTGACTTTTGAATTCTCTGGCTGTCCAGTGGTTAGGAATCCATGCTTTCACTGCCGAGGGCCCGGGTTCAACCCCTGGTCGGGGAACTAGGATCCCACAAGCCACGCAGTGTGGCCAAAAAAATAAATAAAGGTTGACTTTTTTTTCCCCCATAGAGTTCTGTAGATTTTTGCTGGTGCCCTCAAAATTTGGAGGAAAAGTTACCTTTTTATCCTTGCTTCTTCTGCTTGGCTGTGGTCATTAAGCACTTTACGTTGTATTTTTATTAAGCCTGTTGGATAACAGGACAACATTTCAGCACCTCTGTGGTTGACAAAATCCTTGATAACAGTTTTTTCCTCAGAGTTTTTATAAGTCATCAGTTTTTATCTGAGTGAATATAGCTTATTTGTGGCTTATATTCTTTTAATTACTAGTTGATGACAGAATTTTATCTTAAAATTTAAGTTAGAAGGTTTTAATGTTATTTTTAAAATTTGAAAAGTAAGTTTTTTTTCAAGTAAGTTACTCCATATGCATATACGGGAATTTCACTTGACATTTTTCTTTGGAAAATATGCATGTTTTTGATCCAAACTTTATTTATGGTCATATAATAAAACCTATTAAAAAGAAAATTCAGGACCAGGTTTTAAAGTACCTGAGTCAATTTTCTGAGTGCTCATTTCATAAAAAATGTTAATCCTCTTACACTTTTCTTACATTGGCATAGTTAGCAGCCCACTTGCTTTAATACCATCTGTGGTGGAAACTAATTCCTCTACAGGAAGATTTTACCAACAGGTTAATGCCTAGTCACATAGCAATGGTACCTAGCAGATGTGCGTGGTATGTAAGTCTGGTAATTAAATACTAAGCTAAATGCTCCTAGAAGGATGATCCAAAAGATTAGACACTGTCCTTCTCATTCTAATTAGATGATGTTTGCTTTTCTTTAAGTGCTGCAAAGTCAAAGTGTAGGAGTTTGTACACATATGTACAAAATAAAGATATTTCTACATTAAAAATTATTTTTCTATTAATGAAAATTTTGTATGAGGTCTCACATAATAATATTTATGTTTTAGTTCTTCAGTAAGTATTTGTTTATTCAATTAGAGTCTAAACTTTAAGAAAGGGCTTCATCAGCCTTGTGTTCTGCTTAATACTGCTTTTCCACTATTGAAATCCTCACTGTGGGTCCCTAATCTTTCAGAGGACTTTACGTATCTAAAACTCGAATGAACTCTTAGTCTACAAGTTCTTCCACTTGGCGTGCCCCAGGGAGAAAGAAGCAGCTCCTCGGGGGAATGGGGCTGCTTGCTGAGTGTGCTTCCGGGGTCTTGTAGACGTGGTCAGAAGGCCTAAATCTCAGTCTCGTTTTTGTCATTTATTGACCACGTGGCCTTGACAAGTCACTTGAGCACCTTGATTCATAGTTTCCATGTTTCTAAAGTGAGTTTTGTATGGATAAAATTTAAATAGTAGGATAAACAGCTTTAATAACTAAGGTATTATATGAGTGTAAGATATTACTTGCATAAATCAGTTCATTTCAGCATCTGTAATTGCACAAAAGTAGAATTAATACTCTGGGCAGTGCCTGGAGGGCAAGACCCCCGCAGTGAGGCTAGTGCCCAGCTGTCGCACATCCACACCAAGATTTTGCTGAACCTTCAAAACTACATGAAAGAAAAATATTTAGTCTGGCTCTTCAATATTGAAGCATTCTTTCAAAACTTAAGGAATTAATAATGTTGATAGTTACATGATTCTCTCTGACAAATCAGGACCATTTTATACAAGTCATCTTCGGGCGTACGTATTCCAGATGTGTCGTGTGCTTTATTTATCAGTTGTGTGAATCCTCATTTCCTTTGTTAAAAACTATGTGTTTTTTCAGATTTCTTTTTACCCACAACGAGTACTTTTAAGTAGAAAGGAGCGCATGTATATGGAGTTGAAGTAAAATTTCAGAAAGGTAAAGTTTTGGTAACGTTCCATTTAATTTTTAATTCTCAGTGTGTTTGAAGAGGCTGACACAGACTTACAAGAGCTTCAGGCCTCCATGGAGCAGCTGCTGCGGGAGCAGCCTGGGGAGGACTACAGCGAGGAGGAGGGGTTGGGCCTGAAGACCAGCGACGCGGAGCAGGCCGCCAACGGCACAGACGCGGGCGATGAGGACGACAGCCCTAGCAGCGAGAGCGCTCTCAACGAGGAGTGGCACTCGGGTGCGTGGTGGCCCACACTGCAAGCAGCGTGTCTCTTTCTGGCCTCCAACACGAGCCCCTTCCAGCCTTAAGTGAGGCTGAAGCCTGTTCTGTGTCGCTGACTTGCGTCCACTCTCTCTTCTCACGCAGTCTGCATACATAGTTGTCCCATTTCTTTTCCACTAAAGTATGGAAATGCTTCTTGAAGCATTTTTATCCTGTTATCCTCCACTTCGTGACTTATTTTCCTAGTAATAAAGATAGTAACTTAGTTTTCTTAGCCCTTTATGTTTTACAAAGGGCTTCCACATACAGTGCTTAACCAGCAGGGTTAAACTGAAAGAGTTTTTAAAACCTTGACACTTCTTTTTTTTTTTTTGGTTTGGAAACAGCTCCTTGTTCATATCATTGACCCTAAGATGCATAGAAAATTTGTGTATTTAAATAACGATTTATTTGAGAAGAAGAGGTAATGTGAAAAAGAATGATTCTGCATTCATTTTTCTTTTACTAGAATTTTTCAGATTACCTTGGGCATGTACATGTCATAAAACATATAAAGCATTTATAATACTTTTTAAGTGCCTGCCAAGTTTTATGATATACATCTTAGGTCATCTATATGCTTGTTCATGTTTTGCCCTATGTTTAATATCAAGTTTTTAAAAATAGAGTGGGTTGCCTCAGTGCAGAACATACGGGTATGCTTTTTCCTTTTTTTTTTTTTTTTTTAGCTAAATTCAGTGACATCTCTTGGAATAGTTTTTATTCTAACCTGACTCACTGTTTATGTCTATAAAAGAAAAGATTTCTAAAGGAACATTCCTGTTAAGACAAATTTATATATAAATACATTGATTACCTATATGTATGACAAGTATTATAATGACAGAAACTTTATATTGAATGTACAAGTAGTCTACCAGTGACAGTATTCACGTGTCACGGGATTTTAATCAGTTATGGTAAGAATTATTTTATTCAGTCTTTTACATCATAAAATGTCTTCTTTTTTATTTATGTTTTTAGATAACAGTGATGGTGAGATAACTAGTGAATGTGAATACGACAGTGTCTTTAATCATTTAGAGGAACTAAGGCTTCACCTAGAGCAGGAAATAGGCTTCGAAAAGTTCTTTGAGGTTTACGAGAAAGTAAAAGTGAGTAAAATGTCACTTAAAGCATTTAATTTTGAAATATGCTCTGTTTGAATTACTAGTGAAATGTCAGTGATTTTTATTGGTCATTAGACCCATTATAAATAATAAACAAAATCTCCAATTAGAGGAGGTTAACATTCAAATATTAATTTATATTTGGAAATTTGGTATAGGCTGTTCATGAAGATGAAGATGAAAATATTGAGATTTGTTCAACAGTGGTTCAGAATCTTTTGGGAAATGAACATCAGCATCTTTATTCCAAGATTCTTCATTTAGTTATGGCAGATGGAGCCTATCAAGAAGGTAAGATTTCCTCACATCCTTACATTTTAAATAAATGTGCAAAAAATAAAATGACAAATGTAAATTGATGACGTTATATATCACATGCATTTTGGTGAAATCTATATTGGAATTATATGTAGTACTTTGAAGCAATTAACTGTGTCCTTTTTGACTGTTTCTGGCATAAGCTTTTATTGGCTTAAGTTTTTTAAGTCAATATTTTAATTTAATTTGCAAGTAACATTTTGAATGAGATTTTTTAAAAACCTCCTTATTGGACAGCCCTAGAAATTAGAATACTTTTTTATTAAGGAGGCAGGATTAAAATTTTAGACACATACGTAATATTTCTCCTAACTAGAACCAAATGTAATCTCTTCTGTTGAGAGTAAGTAGAGTTCATCTACAGTGATTTGAGGGTAAACCATTTTTATATTTGGAAAATATTTACCAATAGAATTACTCAGAATGTGTTAGAACTTTATTAAAAGTTATTAAAGTTAAAAATGTTTTTCCCCTTAAATTGGTCAAGAGCACTAAGCATGGAACCTAGAGACCAGAGTTACATTCCCGACTCTGACAAGCTGGTCATGACACAAGGTGATTTATTTTGTCTCGAGTTTGTTTCCTTTGCTATCAGATGGAGCATGACCTCCAACCTCATGCACTGTGGTGGATTTTCAGAGTGTTTATGGAGCCCCCGTGGGCCTGGCACTTCATTTCTGTGGCCACTGAAGGGCATGGTCTGTGCTTACATGTTGTGTACAGTTTCCTTGGGAGATAAGACAGATAGATAGGAAAGAAAGTGTAAAACTATACATAGAAGTGCTCATTCTGAAATGTTTTCAGTGCAGTAGGAATTAGAGAAGGGAGATCAAACTGGGAAAAATGGAAAGAAACATAGAAGGCGTGACTTGTAGGGAAAAGAACAAACCAGCGATTCATGTGTGTTAGGGTTAGACTGACTGTATTAGGAGCTTCCTGTTGAGAATTAGTCTTTGTGATTGACCCTGTGAAATGTGTAAGGAACTGGAGGAAACCAGTGAAGGTTTCTGAAGTGAAAGGACTGACATAGTGGAAGAGGCAGCGGGAGCACCTGATGGAAATGGTAGAGGCAGTTGGCGTGAGTTGGTGAGGACCCGGACTTCGTGTTCAGAGGGGTGTTCAGTTCAGGTATTTCAGAGCCAGGGTTTTATTAAAATATTTGACATTTTCACTCATGAAAAATTAAGTCTGCTAAAATCACAGCTCAAGAATGCTTTTTATTTTGGGAGAAACTTTATGGTTACGTAGACTTATTTACATTAACTGTAAGCTCAGCAAAAACTGTTTCTTGAGTTGCTTTAATGGAAGTAAAATTCTTGATAAAATTCTAATAGTTATCGTTAAATTGAAACTAGAAAATCTTCAGGTAGAGTAAGTACTCTTTTTTTTTAAATTTTATTTATTTATTTATTTTTGGCTGCGTTGGGTCTTTGTTGCTGTGCGTGGGCTTTCTCTAGTTGCGGCAAGCAGGGGCCGCTCTTTGTTGCGGCGTGCGGACTTCTCATTGTGGTGGCTTCTCTTGTTGCGGAGCACAGGCTCTAGGCGCGCAGGCCTCAGTAGCTGTGGCACACGGGCTCAGTAGTTGTGGCTCACAGGCTCTAGAGTGCAGGCTCAGTAGTTGTGGCTCACGGGCTTAGTTGCTCCGTGGCATGTGGGATCTTCCTGGACCAGAGCTCGAACCCATGTCCCCTGCACTGGCAGGCGGATTCTTAACCACTGTGCCACCAGGGAAGCCCAGTAAGTACTCTTACAGCTTCAGACCCCACTGCATTTTCATTACTTTTCTTCTTAAGCTAACAGAATAACTGCCAAGGAGTAGTTCAGGCCATTAGCAGCAAGGAACAGATTGAACGTAAACCAGTCCTTTTTATAAGCCAGCAGATAGTGCTGCCTGTGTGCTTCACTACGTAGTAGTTCAGATTATCAGAAATAGGCGCAAACAGAATCACGTTTTATGCTTATGGTGGTTGCTATGAAACCCATCAGTAGAAATTTAAGGGAGCTCTTCTTTATTAAAAAAAAATGTCAAAGGACAATAAAATAATTCCACTTTGGGGAAAAAATATAAGAACGTACTTATCCAAATAAATGTTCAGTGTCTTCAAAGCAGAGATACAGACTTATTCTAATGAAGGTATTCCATTACACAAAATATCTTGAAACTTCTCTTTCAGAAATTTCCTGACAGCTTATATACCAGATTCTTTTGATTGTCTTTCTTGATACAAGTCTATTCTGAGAGCATTTAATTTTTTTGCAAAAAGCTTAAAGTTACTTGCAACCAAGTTTAGTGAATGAAGTGGGTAATCAAGATAAATGATATGTGATCTTTTTCAGTAACTTACCATGCAGTAATGAACCTAATTTGTATAATTAGTTTGTAAACTGATTTGGAATATTTTGAACAAGAATTCATTTCTAGGGCTTCACTGGTGGCACAGTGGTTGAGAGTCCGCCTGCCGATGCAGGGAACACAGGTTCGTGCCCCGGTCCGGGAGGATCCCACATGCCGCGGAGCGGCTGGGCCCGTGAGCCACGGCTGCTGAGCCTGCGCGTCTGGAGCCTGTGCTCCGCAATGAGAGAGGCCACAGCAGTGAGAGGCCCGCATACCGCAAAAAAAAAAAAAAAGAAAAAAAGCATTTCTAAAAATATTTGTCAAAAATTAATACTATTACTTTAAAGGTATGATTTGTAGACTAAAGTCAAGGATTTAAAGTGTTGATGCGTAATTTTGGCAGTATAAATTTTCATAAGATTTATTTATATTCCATCTCGTTCCCCAAAAAAAGGTTTAACTACATGATATATAGTGCAATGTATATATATGTGTGTGTGTTTGTTTATACACACATACACACAGATCAAACTGAAATTAAGTTAAAAACAAATGTTTGGGAAAGTCAACATTATCAGGCAAATGAATTCCCTAGGCAAATGAGTGCAAGCAATATAATATTAAGCCAAGTTGAAGTAGGAACAGAAAGTTCATGGTCAAAGGGTCTCTACAATTTGGGAAAATAATTCACAAATTTGGTGCTGAGATTTGTAGCAAAGCAGGAAACCTAACTAATCACTTGAGACGAAATATGTCCGTTACTCAGAGGACAGCTCTTTTTGGTATTGAAACAAAGGAAAAATGTCCAGTGATTCTTCTAAAAAGGGGACTATGATAAAGTGTTCCTCAAACTCGGGTAGCATGTAGAGTCCCCTAAAGGGGAAGATAGTTTTTCAGACTCCAAGAATCTAAGTCCATAGACCTCAGTGAAAAACTGAAGTCTTAGTGTTTGCAAATGTCTTTCAGTTGTGTTTATTACTATAAAACATGGGGTTTTTAAATATATATATATAATATTTTTATCAAAATGAATATATAAAATATAAACATTATCTGGAACTTGTATATTCCTGATTTAATTGAAATCTTGGACACCATTTTATGAAACAGCCCTGTTATGGCCTGAAAACATTCTCAGTAACTTTTACAATATTTGGATTTCATAGGACCCTTTCTCATAATATGGCATGTGGAAGTTAATGGCATGAGGCCAGAAAAATGATTGTATTTGAGTGAATCTGTGGAGAGTATCAGACTAGTTCTGTTCATACTCAGACTGCATCCTTCAGGCAGTTCTCACAAGTATTGTTTCAAGATGCTTTCCATGAGTAGTCAGCAACAGTGTGCTTGGGAGTTAGCGTTGCTTGACAGGTATTTGGAAAACTTGCCCCTTCCTTGGAGAAAAAGCACAGTCAGCTGAGCCATGAGGTAGAATTGACACCGTCCTGTGACAGCTGAGTGGTTTCAGAAGGACACATGCCTACACAGAAGGCCATTCCCCTGCAAAACACCACCAATCATGCCGGCTAATGCACTCCTCAAGAAGCAGTACCAGATTTACTCTACCACACAAATGAAAGGGCACGAGGACCCCGAGTTCTGGATCGTAAAGCCTGCAGTAATTCCTTTAGCCTGGAAAAAAAGGTAAAGCAGCTAAGCATATCAACTCACTAACCTGGTTGTAAAATGTATATTGAATTCTCTAAATCAGCCATCCCCAACTTTTATGGTGCCAGGGACCGGTTCCGTGGAAGACAGTTTTTCCACAGAGTGGGGGGTGAGGTGGGAATTGTTTGGGGATGAAACAAGCGTGTTACATTTATTGTGCACTTCATTATTATTACATTGTAATATATAATGAAATAATTATACAACTCACCATAATGCAGAATCATTGGGAGCCCTGAGCTTGTTTTCCTGCAACTAGATGGTCCCATGTGGGGGTGACGGGAGACAGTGACACCCAAAGTGTGTTGCTTATGTCTGGTCTACCCCGTTAGATGCAGCTTAATTGTCACTTGCCACTCACTGATGGGGTTTTGGTGTGAGTCTGCAAGCAAGGGATTTTTGTTGTGGTGGTGGTAGTGGTGGTATGCGGGCCTCTCACTGTTGTGACCTCTCCCGTTGTGGAGCACAGGCTCCGGACGCGCAGGCTCAGCGGCCATGACTCACAGGCCTAGCCGCTGCGTGGCATGTGGGATCTTCCCGGACCAGGGCACGAACCCGTGTCCCCTGCATTGGCAGGCGGACTCTCAACCACTGCACCACCAGGGAAGCCCTGTTTCTTATATATTTTATACAGAGTAGCTTGTATCTCTTAATCACATGCCCCTAATTTGCCCCTCCCCCCTTCCCTTTCCCCTTTGGTAGCCACTAGTTTGTTTATTGTATCTGTGAGTCTGTTTCTTTTTTGCATGAATATTCATTTGTATTATTTTTAAAGATTCCAAAATAAGTGGTATCATGGACTATTAGACTTTCTCTGTGTGACTGCTTTCACTAAGCATATTCTCTAGGTCCATCCGCATTGCTGCAAATGGCAGGATTTCATTCTTTTTTATGGCTGAGTAATATTCCATTGTATATATGTACCACCTCCTCTTTATCCATTCATATGTTGATGGACGTTTAGTTTGCTTCCATATCTTGGCTATTGTAGATAACGGTGCTATGAACTTTGGGGTGCATGTATCTTTTTTGAATCAGTGTTTCTGTTTTCAGGATATATACCCAAGAATAGAATACTGGATCATATGGTACTTCTATTTTTAGTTTTTTCCATAATGACTGCACCAATTTACATTCCCACCAACAGTGTACAAGGGTTCCGTTTTCTTCACATTCTCTCCAACATTTGTTATTTGTAGGCTTTTTGGTGATGGCAGGTGATGAGGTGATACCTCGTTTTGATTTGCATTTCTCTAGTAATTAGTGACGTTGGACATCTTTTCATGTGTGTTAGGCATCTGTATGTCTTTGGAAAATGTCTAGTCAGGACTTCTGACTATTTATTTATTTATTTATTTTGCGGTACACTGGCCTCTCACTGCTGTGGCCTCTCCCGTTGCGGAGCAGAGGCTCTGGACGTGCAGGCTCAGTGGCCATGGCTCACGGGCCCAGCCGCTTCGTGGCATGTGGGATCCTCCCAGACCGGGGCATGAACCCGTGTCCCCTGCATCGGCAGGCGGACTCTCAACCACTGCGCCACCAGGGAAGCCCCTTCCCATTTATTTGTTTGTTTTTTAATTTATGGCTGTGTTGTGTCGTAGTTGTGGCACACGGGAGTCTTCGTTGAAGTGTGTGGGATCTTCCATTGCAGCGCAGGCTCTTTGTTGTGGCATGCAGGCTTCTCTCTAGTTGTGGCACGCAGACTTCAGAGTGCACGGGCTCTGTAGTTTGCGGCACATGGGCTCTCTCATTGGGGCACACGAGCTCAGTAGGTGTGGTGCGCGGGTTTAGTTGCCCCATGGCATGTGGGATCTTAGTTCCCTGACCAGGTGTCAAACCCACGTCCCCTGCATTGGAAGGCAAATTCTTTACCACTGGACTACCAGGGAACTCCCTCTTCTGCCCATTTTTGGTTAGGTTGATTTTTGGTTTTGGGTTTGGGTTTGTTTTATATTGAGTTGTATGAGCTGTTTATATACTTTGGATATTAATCCCTTGTTAGTCATATCATTTGCAATATTTTCTCCCATTCAGAAGGTTGTGTTTTTGTTTTGCTGATGGTTTCCTTTGCTGTGCAAAAAGCTTTTAAGTTTAATTAGGTCCATTTGTTTATTTTTGCTTTTATTTCTTTTGCCTTAGGAGATGGATCCAAAAAAATATTGCTATGATTTATGTCAGGAGTGCTCTATGTTCTCTTCTATGAGTCTTATGGTTTCAGGTTTAACATTTAGGTTTTTAATCCATTTTGAGTTTATTTTTGTATATGGTGTGAGGAAATGTTCTAATCTCATTCTTTTACATGCATCTGTCCAGTTTTCCCAGCACTACTCCTTGAAGAGAATGTCTTTCTCCATTATATGTTCTTACCTCCTTTGTCATAGATTAATTGACCATAGGTGTGTGGGTTTGTTTTTGGACTCTCTATTCTGTTCCATTGATCTATATGTCTGTTTTTGTGCCAACACCACACTGTTTTGATTACTGTAACTTTGTAGTAGACAGTAAGTCCCCTACATATGAATGAGTTCTGTTCTGAGAGCACATTCTTAAGTCCAGTTTGTTCATAAGTCCAACAAAGTTAGCCTAGGTACCCAAATAACACAGTCGGCTATATAGTACCGTACCACAATAGTTTTATAATACTTTTCACACAAATAATATGTAAAAAACAAAGAATCACAAAAAATAAAATATTTTTAATCTTATAGTATAGTACCTTGAAAAGTACAGTAGTCCAGTACAACAGCTGGCATCCGGGGCTGGCATCGAGCGAATAGGCAAGAAGAGCTACTAACTGGAGGAGGGAGAGGAGGTGGGAGATGGCAGAGCTGAAAGATCATCAGCAATAGGAGACAGAGGGCGAGCTGCAGTTTCATTCATGCCTGACGTTGATGGCACAGGTTCTGCTTCCTTGCTGGATTCAGTTCTATCTACCCTCTTGAAAAAACGATCCAATGATGTCTGTGTAGTAGCTCTTTTTTTCTCATCATAGATGACATGGTATCACTGGATTGCATTCTGAATGGCTGCTGCAACCTTCGTGTACCATTCTATGTTTGGGTCCTGAGCCTCAGAGACTAACAGTGCTTCCTCAAATAAAGAGAATCCCCTTGCCATTTCCTGCATCGTGAATCTCTTTGGTTCTTCAGTTACTTCTTCTTCCTCTTGTAGCTCCACTCTCCCAATTATTTTCACTTTTCTTTCCATTGTTATCACTTGGCATTTCTTAGCCATACCAGCTACACACCGCTGCCTTTACGTGTGCTTCCTGGGCTTGAAATAAAGATACTGTATTACTGTACTCTATACAGTACTGTACAGTAGCGTACACAAAAGAACAACCACTTATAGAGGATGCATACATGTGACAGTGTACACCAGACATGTGAACTAACTTATGTGATTGGACATGAGAACGCATGTTTGCATCTTTGAAAGTTTGCAACTTGAAGATTTATATGTAGGGGACTTACTGTAGTCTGAAGTCTGGGAGGGAGATAGCCTCCAGCTTTTTTTTTTTTTCCCCTCAAGATTGCTTTGGCAATTCAGGGTCTTTTGTGGTTCCATATGAATTTTTGGATCATTTGTTCTAGTTCTAGGGAAAATGTCATGGGTATTTTGATAGAGATTGCATTAAATCTGTAGCCTGCTTTGGCTAGTATGCCATTTAACAATATTAATTCTTCCAATCCAAGAGCACAGGATATCTTTCTATTTCTTTGTATTATCTTCAGTTTCCTTCATAACTGTTTTACAGTTTTCAGTGTATAGGTCGTTCACCTCCTTGGTTAAGTTTATTCCTGTGTATTTTATTCTCTTTGATGTGATTTTAAACAGGATTTTTTTTTCTCTTTCTGATGATTTATTATTAATGTTTAGAAAAGCAACAGATTTCTGTATGTTAATCTTGTACCCTGCAACTTTGCTGAATTCATTTATTAGTTCTAATAGTGTTGGGGCGGAGACTAGTGTTTTCTTATATAAAGTATCATGTCATCTGCAAGAAGTGATAGTTTTACTTCTTCCCTTCCAATTTGGATGCCTTTTATGTCTTTTTCTTGTCTGATTGCTGTGGCTAGGGCTTCTAACACTATGTAAATAGAAGTGGCAAGAGTGGGCATCCTTGTCTAGTTCCTGAATATAGAGGAAAAGTTTTCAGCTTTTCACTGTTGAGTGTGATATTAGCTGTGGGTTTGTCATAAATGGCCCTTATCATGTTGAGATGAGTTCCCTTTATACATACCTTGATGGAAATTTTTATCATGAATGGATGTTGAATTTTCCTAAATGCTTTCTGCACCTATTGAGATGATCGTGTGATTTTTTTATGCTTCCCTTTGTTAATGTGGTGCTGTCACATTCGTAGATTTGCAAATGTTGAACCATCCTTGCATCCTGAGAATAAATCCAACATGATCCTGGTGTATGATCCTTTTTATATATTTTTGGATTTGGTTTGCTAATATTTTGTTGAGGAGTTGTTTTTTTTTTTGTTTTTTTTTTGTGTGTGTGTGGTACGTGGGCCTCTCACTGTTGTGGCCTCTCCCGTTGCGGAGCACAGGCTGCAGACGCGCAGGCTCAGCGGCCATGGCTCATGGGCCCATCCACTCTGCGGCATGTGGGGTCTTCCCAGACCAGGGCACGAACCCTTGTCCCCTGCATCGGCAGGTGGACTCTAAACCACTGCGCCACCAGGGAAGCCCTGTTGAGGAGTTTTGCATCTATATTCATCAAAGAGATTGGCCTGTAACTTTCTTTTCTTGTAGTGCCTTTGTCTGGTTTTGGTGTCAGGGTAATGGTGGCCTCGTAGAATAAATTCGGGAGCATCCCATCCTCTTTAATTTTTTGGAATAGTTTGTGAAGGATAGCTATTATTTCTTTATATGTTTAGTAGAATTTCCCTGTGAAGCCCTCTGGTCCTGGACTTTTGTTGGCTGAGAGGTTTTCTTTATTACAAATTCAGTTTCACTACTAGTGATTGATCTGTTCAGATTGTTTCTTCTTGATTCAGTCTTGACAGGTTGTGTGTTGCTAGAAATTTGTCCATTTCGTCTGTTCAATTTGTTGGCATATAACTGTTCATAGTAGTATGATTTTTTTGTTACCTCTGTGGTATTGGTTGTTATTTCTTCACTTTCATTTTTTTTATTTGCGTCCTCTTTTTTTCCTTTTTGAGCGTGGCTAAAGGTTTATCAACTTTGTTCATCAAAAAGAGTTATCAAAAATCAACTCTTAGTTTCATTAATCTTTTCTATCTTTTTTTTTTTTTGGTCTGTATTTTATTTTCTTTATATATTTTCCTACCTTTTGCTGACTTTGGGCTTTGTTTGTACTTCTTTTTCTTATTCCTTTAGGTGGTAGGTTAGGTTGTGTTTTTGAAGTTTTTCCTATTTCTTGAGGAAGACCTGTATGCCTATGAACTTTCCTCTTAGAACTGCTTTTGCTGCATCCATAAGGTTTTGGAATGTTGTGTTTTTATTTTCATTTTTCTTGAGGTGTTTTCTGATTTCCTCTTTGATTTCTTCATCGACCCATTGGGTTTTTAGTAGCATGTTGTTTGGTCTCCACGTGTTTGTTCTTTTCCCTGTTTTCTTTCTGTAATTGATATATGGCTTGATATAATTTCTATCCTCGTAAATTTGTTGAGACTTGTTTTGTGGCCTAGCATGTGATCTATCCTGGAGAATGTTCCATGGGCACTTGAAAAGAATATGTACTCTGCCGTTTTTGGATGTAAAGTCCTATAGAGATCTGTTAAGACTAGCTAGTCTATTGAGCTATTTAAGACCACTGTTGCCTATTGATTTTCTGTCTGGATGATCTGTCCATTGATGTAAGTGGGGTGTTAAAGTCCCCTACTATTATTGTAGTGTTGTCAGTTTCTCCCTTTATGTCTGTTAGTTTTTGCTTTATATATTTAGGTGCTCCTATATTGGGTGCGTGTATGTTAAGTAATGTAATATTCTCTTCTTGTATTGATCCATTTATTGTTATAATATCTTTCTTTATGGCCTTTGTTTTAAAGTCTATTTTTGTCTGATATATGTATTGCTACCCCCACTTTCTTGTCATTTCCATTTGCATGAAATATCTTTTTCCATCCCCTCACTTTCAATCTGTGTTTGCTTTTAGCCCTGAAGTGTCTCTCTTGTAGGGCCTCTAGACACTACACTCTTGTAGTGTCTCTACTGAAGGGCCTTGGTTTTGGGGGTTTTTTAAAAATCTAATCAGCTACCCTATGTCTTTTGATGACAGCATTTAATCCATTGATATTTAAAGTACTTAATTGATAGGTATGTACTTACTGTTTTCTTTTTTCTGGCTGTTGTAATTCTTCTCTGTTTTCTGGCTGTTGTAGTTCTTACTGTTTTCTGGCTGTTGTAGTTCTTCTCTGTTAATTTCTTCTCTTATGGTTTGATGATTTTCTTTAGTGGTATGCTGTGTTTTTTTCTTTTTGATTTTTGTGTATCTATTGTAGGGTTTGATTTGTGGTTACCATGGGATTCATATATGTTGGCATGTTGACCCATAATTATATCCACGTGTTTTAAACTGCTAGTCATTTAGGTTCAAAGGTATTCCAAAAGAGCTACATTTTTTACTCCATCTCCCACATTTTGTGTTTTTTATGTCGTATGTTACATATTCTTGCTTATCCCTTAACTGTTCATTGTAATTATAGTTGCTTTTAACTTTTTTTTGTCTTTCAACCTATGTACTGGCTTAAGTGGTTGATCTTCAATCCTTACTATATACTTGCCTTTCCTAGTCGTATTTTCCCTTTCTTATAGGTTTTTACTTCTTTTCCATTTACAGGGCACAGTTCTCCATTCTTTTTAGAGTCAGTTTAGTATTGCTGTATTTGTTTAATTTCTGCTTGTTGGAGAAATTCTTTCTCTCTCCTTCTGTTCTAAATGATAATCTTTCTGAGTGGAGTGTCCTGGGTTGCAGGTTTTTCCCTTTCAGCACTTTGAATATATATTGCCACTCCCTTCTGGCCTGCAAAGTTTCTGCAGAGAAATCAGCTGGTAGCCTTATGGGGGTTCCCTTTTATATAACTCTTTGTTTTTCTCTTGCTGCCTTTAGAATCCTCTCTTTATCTTTAACTTTTGCCGTTTTAATTATGATAGATCTTTGTGTGGGTCCATTTGGGTTCATCACGTTTGGAACCCTCTGTGCTTCCTGTACCTGGATATCTATATTCTTCTACAGGTTTGGGAATTTTTCAGCCATTATTTTCTCACATACATTTTTGATCCCCTTCTCTCTCTCTTCTCCTTCTGGGACTCCTGTAATGTGAATGTTGGAACACCTAATGCTATCTCAAATATCTCTTAAACTTTTTTAAATGAAAGCAATTTTTCTTTCTCTTGTTCTGATTGGGTGGTTTCCATTGTTCAGTTATATCTTCCAGATCACTTGTGCAGTCTTCTGTATCACTTAGTGATTCATTTCCTTATAGTGTGTTTTTATTTCAGCTGTTGTATTATTCATTTCTGATTGGCCCTTTTCTATATTTTCTAGTTCTTCATTAAAATGTTCAGTGTTTAGATCAATTCTTTTCCCTAATTCAGTTAACATTTTCTTTACTAATGTTTTGAATTTTTTATCTGGAAAATTATTTATTTCTATGTCATTATTTATCCAGAGTTTTCTCTTACTCTTTGAATTGAGAGCAGTTGCTCTGCCTTTTCTTTCTTTTTTTTTTCCTATTTTTAAATATTTTATTGACTGTAGTTGATTTACATTGTTGTTTTAATTTCTGCTGTACAGCAAAGTGATTCAGTTATATATATATATATATATATATATATATATATATATACACACACACACATTATTTTTTTATATTCTTTTCCATTATGGTTTATCCCTGGATATTGAATATAGTTCCCTGTGCTGTACAGTAGAACCTTGTTGTTTATCCATTCTATATATAATAGTTTGCATCTGCTAACCCCAAATTCCTAATCCATCCCTCCTCACCACCCCACCTTGGCAACCACATGGCTGTACTCTGTCTGTGAATCTGTTTCTGTTTCATGGATAAGTTCATGTGTGTCATATTTTAGATTCCACATATAAGTGATATTATATGGTACCACTTGAGTAAGTGCCAACAGTGGTACCTGCTGCCCCACCCGGCTCTGCCTCAGGCCTGGGTCACCTCCGTGTCCCAAGGTTCAGTCTCTTCCCCAGTCCTGGCTACCCCAGTTCCAGTGCTACGCTGTGGCTTGGAGTGAATGGGGCTGGAGAATTGGCTCTGCTTGGGCTGGGGTTGTGTAATGAGGTGGTCCCGGGAAGAACCTCAGCCGTTAGAGCACACCTCTCTCTGCACTGCCTCTGGGGCCAACACTCAAGCTCCTCACAACTGGACTCCAGACTTCTCCAGTCCTTGTATTTGTCACAGCATCTTCCAGCCAGCCAACAGGGCTTGTGTCCTCTGTCTAGGACCCCAGGACTGGGATGCCCAGTCTGTGGCTCGACCCGCTCACTCCCCAAGGCAAGTGTCCATCGCTGCAGTCTCCCTTTTCCTCTGAGTCCCCTCCCAGGGGCACAGGTCATGACCTGATCTCTCTTCTTCCCATCATACCAGATTCTCTGAGAATCTTTCTTACAGCCTTGGTTGTACAGCAATCCAGCTAGTTTCCAGTTTGTTTTCAGTGAGAATTGTTCCACATGTTGATGTATTTTTAATGTGTTCCTGGTGCGGGTGATGGTGAGCTCCACATCCTCTTACTCTGCCATCTTGATCTCTCCCTTTAGAGTCCTTCTTTTTCGAAATTCTTATACTGCATATCTAGCTGTCTTTCCCCAGACTGTCGTCTTTTAGGCCACATCTTAGGAGATAACAGTAAAACCATATCATCTGCATATGGTGCTTAGACACTTTTATTTTCTGTGTTGGTGGGGCGTAATGAGGGAGGGGATGAATAATGATATGTAGTACACCCAATAGTGGTATCAGGGGCATTAAGTTAGAAGTTAAAAAGATTTTCTACAACACATTTCTGTTTTATTTAATCAGAAATTATGTGAGTCCTCAAAAGACAGCCTGAACTATTCAACTCCCCCAGCTGTTACAGTGCAGGTGTGGTAAGCACCCACAGTATGCAACTCCCCTGTCATAGTGCAGGTGTGGTAAGCGCCTACAGTATACAACACCCCTGACTGTGACAGTACAGGTTTGGTAAGCACCTACAGTATACAACACCCCCATACTGTCACAGTGCAGCTTTGGTAACTGCCTATAGTATACAACACCCCCATACTGTCACAGTGCAGGTTTGGTAAGCACCTACAGTACACAACACCCCCTTACTGTCACAGTGCAGGTTTGGTAAGCACCTACAGTATACAACACCCCCATACTGTCACAGTGCAGGTTTGGTAAGCGCCTACAGTATACAACACCCCCATACTGTCACAGTGCAGGTTTGGTAACCACCTATAGTATACAACACCCCCATACTGTCACAGTGCAGGTTTGGTAAGCACCTACAGTATACAACTCCCCTGTCACTGTGCAGATGTGGTAAAAACCCACTGTATACAACTCCCTCATATTGTCACATTGCAGATTTGCTAAGTGCCTACAGGTGTAGCAATTGGTAAAATAAATGCCACTTAGTCTTTAGCTAGGTACTAGCTAGTCTAGAGTCAGAGATCAAATAGAGATAGTACAATGTGTGAACTGCTTTATATTATTCCTAAAAAATTTATTCTTTAAGGAGAGGAGGAGCCAAGTGTAGACAGTCATAGAATGGCAAAGGCCAGCAGGTCCTCATTTAGAACATTGATCTTAGCAGTCCAAACTTGTAAACGGCTAAGAAGGAAACAAAGACCTTCCTTCTACATTTATTTTAGATAGATTATTGTGCTATTTATGTGATGAGATTCTGTACACCAGTTACAGTGAAGGAATGAAATTTTCATCTATCACTTGGATAAGCCCCACCAATATGATGAGTTGAATAAGTAGTACATGATACCATTTATATAATGTTTAAAAGCAATTTTATTTAAATGTGCATATATGTAATAAAAATAAAAAGCCATGGGAAGGAAGGGGACACATCAATTTCAGGATACTGTTAACACCCCTCAGCAGGAGGAGAAGGCAATAAGATGGGAAAAGGGTGCTCTCTCTCTTTAATGTGTTTTTCTTGAATCAGTTCTCCACACCAGTGTGGCCAAAAGTTAACTTTTACTAATTCTAGATATTAGGTACCTATGTGTTCATTAGTTTATTCTCTGTACTTCTCTGTTTGAATCTGTACTTTTCTGTTTGAAACAGTTTGTCATTGTAAAAAAAATAAGTAAATTATAGTACACAGCAATAAGTGTAACACTGAAAGCAATAAAATATGTTGTGTAAAGTGATGGTCCAGCTATATTGGAAGAAATAAAGTGTCAGGATAATTCTTCCCAGGGGAGAGGACGTCAGAGCTGGATTTTGACAGATAAGTGGGGATTTATCCCCCAAGGCATATGTCTCCTTGTACATAGAGGGGTGCCAGCTGTTGTACTACAGGAACTGTAAGCTCTTCAGTGTTACTAGAGCATTTATTATGGGGACAGCTGGGGAAGATGGGCAATGGAAGTAGACAAGGCTAGAAGTACTTAAAAGACCAGATCCTGAAGGGCATTGCAGTCCACATAAGGAGCACAGGTTCTGTCCTGAGCCTGTGGGGAGCTCGTGAGGGGTTTCAAGCAGTGCAGTGATTAGAGATGACACTTCGATTTTAACGGAAGAGCTTTCTGGAGTGTGAAGATAGTGACTGTTATGTAAGGTTAAATTAAGCAGTCTGTTTAATTCATTCCACAGTGTTTTTTTAGACTAATGAAAATTGGAGATAACTAGAATGTCTATAAATACAAATGGTTAATTTAAATATACCATATCTGTAAAGAAAATACTACACAGCCATTGAAACTGACATGGAATATATCTATGATTTATTCATTTTCAACATTTTATTGTAAAATTTTTATCATATGAAAATGTTGAAAAAACTTCAGTTACTACCCATATGCCCACCATCTAGATTCTTCCATTAACATTTTATAATCTTGCTTTATCACTTATTTGTCCATCTTTCCATCCATTATGTGTTTCAAAGGGAAAAACTCAAGTCTCAGAACTGCATCTTGTTGTAATTTTTTAAAACATATTTGTGTATGCATAAGTAAGCAATCTGGGAAGATTTATATAAAACTGTTAGCTTTGGTTATCTTTGGCTGTTAGGTAATTTTTGCTTCCCACTTAATTCTTTATTGTACTGTCTGAATATTTTACATTGAGTTTGTGATATTGTAATAAAAACTACATTTAAAACTACAGTAAGGCTCTTTTCCTTTAGTGTGACAGAGAATGAGTTTTTTACTAAGTAAATACATAGAGCTTGATTTGCAATGAATGAATTAAATTTTTTTCTTTTTGTACAGATAATGATGAATAATGCTCAGAACGTTTAATCCTCAACGGAATGAAAGCATTTAAATTTTGGCTCATCAGAATAACAAGCTTCAGTGGGAAATATAGCAATTTTTTATAAATGAAATATTAGATTTAAAATGAGCATGCTGATTACATGAAAATGATGGAGAAACATGCCATTTTTCAATTAAGATTCTAGTTTTTTATCTATTTTATTTTGTTTATTGAGTTCTATAGTTATCTCCTACAGAATATACACTTTATTAAATGTTCCAACCAAAGTGTAAAACACAGTGATCCAGACTGGACTCAATGGCTTTGACGAAGATGTACCATGCAGCAAGGTAATTTTTACTTTCAGCAAATGTCTTTAAGTTGAAAGAGTAACTTCTGTTGTGAAAGACCTGCCTTTGCTTTTTCAATTATGCATTTAAGCATGACCCTTTTTTCTGTCTACTTGTTTTCATGGCCAGCAATTCTAGATTAAATAACCTTGTCAAGGGCTCTATTTAAATCTTAACATTTCGAAGATGGAACTTTTAGCCTTAAAGTTTATATTCTCAGTCCTTTTTCAACCACTGTGTCTCCTGAACTAGCTGAATGGAAACAGGCTATAAAAACAGTCTTAGAAGTCATTGAAAAATTTGATTACGAAAGAATAGCAAAAATATATTTCCTGATATTGAAAAAGTTAATTACTTTTCTTTCTTTTTGAGGACCAGAACAAGGAAGACTATATCTAAAAATTAGTCTGTGAATTTTAACATTGATCTAGCATATAACATAAAGTTGCCCTTTTGATTTTCAGCTTCCTCTCATGCATGTGCTTTTTAATTGAGATTCAAAAGGAGAAATGAATCATTTTTATTTTGACAGTGTGACAGTTTTGGTAACTAGTATTCCAAAGGGGGGAAATGTTTACCTCTTTCAATACCATTAGGAGAAGATTTTGTTAGGTCATTAAGACAATGGTCACACAGCTTCAATTGCAGTATGCCAGGTGTTACATCATTAGAGATGTCTGAAGTCCAGATGCTTTTAGTAATAAAAGCAGAATTTTGGAAACTCTGAGAACAAAGAAGCCTTATTGTCATTATCTGTAATTTGAACAGAAGAATCGTATGTTGCAGCACTATCAGTAGTATGCTGAATTAATTATGTATATTATTTCTAACATCCAAAGCTAAATACTTGATTTTTATATGTTTGTTTATTTTATGATATTGCTATTAAATTTTTACTCTCTACCTGAAGTACACTATTGGTTGTCTTTTATTTAATAGCACTGTTATTAATAGAATGCTTTTACAGAGAGCTGAGAATACTTTGGATTATTTTACCTGAACATTTTAATTTTTTTTTCAATAGAAGAATATTTGAATTCTGTAATTTAATTCTCTACAGTCTTAAATGATGATAATGATTTGTGGGAGTGAGTATTTTTAAATTCTTAACCTAGAAATGCAAGTAGGAGTATAACACAGTAGAAAGAGTTGTTTAGCCATATTTCAAAAGATGTCATCTATACAAGAACAGGAGTGACAAATAGGATATGTGTCATCTTCAGTCAATTGGTAGTGAGTGGCTCTGGGGTGTTATTATGGAAAGGTTGTCTGCCAGTGGTAAAGAGGGTTTTTATTGTTCAGTAAGGTCTGTTGTAGGTGTTGGAGGAAGAACGTGGAAGTATCTATAGATTCATAGAATATTAGAGCGAGCAAGGGCTATCAGGATAATTTAGTGTTATCTACATTTCTCAGGTGAGGGCACTGAGTTGTCACATGAGTGCATTCACTTGTGTAGATGGCCAGGGTCAAACCAGTTCCTGGCCTTACCCTGTGCTATTACTTCCACATTCTTTTAAAATTTATCTCCTCTAGAGAGTGAAAAGGAATAGATTTAATAGGAAAAGGTACATTTAGCATTAATGCGTTAAGAATTCTGCAGAGATGTTCTGTTTCTGGGAGTAGCACACTGTTCTAATTTACCTCGCTATTGAAAACAACTTGTAAATGTTAAATAAAGTTGGCTTTTTATCCATAAATTAGCACGTATTCTACCCTTTATCACTTCATTGATGGATCTTTCAAGATTGCTTGTGTATGTGTGTGTTTAATATATACCTGAAAACAGAAGAGGTAAGAAGATGAATTGCAAGGCCATCACTTTGGAGAAAGCCTCAACCCAGAGATGACTGGAATATTGGAGAATAAATAAGCACTTTTGACTGGACAATATGTCCAGTGCCTCTCACTTGGATAGAATGGGCTCACGGAGCAAAGGTGCAAAAGGTAAGGCCAAGCATCCACCACACTGGAGAATCGTGTAGGAAATCCTGTGTCAAGGTAACACTCCAGAAGGCTACATCCTCACAATCAAGGAGAACCCCAAACTCAGGGACTGTCAGAAGAGAAGAGGACCAAAAATCCCCTGGAGGTTGTAGCCACAAACCAGCCACCAACTGGTTTTGTATCTTGAGGAACAAAACCTGGGTGGATCGGGGAATTTAGACTCAAACATAATTTAAGGTGGTTCCCAATTGGTAGTGCCCCGTGAATGCAGAAGAAGCCATTCCAGTGCCTCTCTGAAGGAAGGCACATTTCTTTCATGTCTTGAAAAGCACCATAAATAACATTTTAAGAGCAATGATAAACACAGAGTTAAAAATATAATAGTACACAAGAAATCAAGACAATGTAAGTGGGAAATATCAGGAACAGGATATGCACAGACTTCAGATTTGGAATTATAAGAGATGTGTTATAAAGCAACTATATTTACTGTGTTTAAAGCTAAAAAGTGATGTAGATTTGAAGAACCAAATAGAATTCATTTACATGAAAAATGCAATAACCAACATTTAAAAACCAAGTGGACATACTTGGCAGCACACTGTATGTGGTAGGGAAGAGAATTAACAAACTGGAAGAAATTATCCGTAATAAGCACACAGAGAGAAACAGATGGAAAGTATACAGGAGAAGGAGAGATTCAGTGGGAACGTCTAATATATGTTTGATTGGAGTCCTAGAAAAAATGAAAGGGGTAAAGTTATTCATAGAGATAAAGGCTGAGAATTCTTCCAAACTGTTGGAAGACACCAGTCCACAGATTGCAGATGCATAGTGAATTTCAAGCAGGATGAAGAGAAAAGCATGCTTGGTGTCTTCAAAGTAAAACTGTGTAAAATCAAAGACAAAAAAAAATCTTGAAAGAAGTTGAAGATAAAAAAGGCATACTACTTGCAAAGGAATGTTAAAGACTGACAGTTGGTGTTTCAGCAGTAGTAGTGAAACACTGAAATGGTATCTGTAATGGACTGAAAGAAAATAATTGTCATTCCAAATTACATACGTAGTAAAATTGTCTCATGGGTGGATAAAAATGAATTCTGACTCCCACTGCTGGCCATGAAGAAGTAAAAGAGAGGGGATTTACCTTCCCACCTTTAACAACTCAAACACTGGACAAAATACATGAAGCAATGCTTCTCAGACAATGGGAGACAGACGACAAAGGGAAACCTATGTGGTAAACCATGTGATTGCCCAAGTTTACTGCATAGAAATAGCATGGACGTCAGGGGACCCATAAAAACCCCAGGGTTCTTCCTAAACTGAGGATATAGAAGTTAGAATTTAGAGAGGTGAAAGCAGCCATAATTTGCACTTCAGAGTTCCAGAAAGCAGAGAGCTGCACAGAGGGCTAGAAAATCTCCAAATATTTGGAAAGTAAACACATTACTTTTTTTTTTAATTGAAGTATTTTTGATTTTCAATATTGTGTTAATTTCTGGTGTACAGCAAAATGATTTAGATATGTTTCAGGGATGGAAAAAGATATTTCATGCAAATGGAAGTGACAAGAGAGTGGGGTAGCAATACTCATATCAGACAAAATGGACTTTAAAACAAAGGCCAGGGCTTCCCTGGTGGCGCAGTGGTTGAGAGTCCGCCTACTGCTGCAGGGGACGCAGGTTCGTTCCCCCATCCGGGAAGACCCCACATGCCATGGAGCGGCTGGGCCCGTGAGCCATGGCGGCAGAGCCTGCGCGTCTGGAGCCTGTGCCCCGCAACGGGAGAGGCCACAACAGTGAGAGGCCCACGTAACGCAAAAAAATAAATAAGTAAATAAAACAAAGGCCATAAAGATAAAGGACACTACATAGTGATAAATGGATAGATACAAGAAGAGAATATTACATTTATTAACATACATGCACCCAATATAGGAGAGGCTAAAAATATAAATACAAACATACATAAAGGGAGAAATTGATAGGAATACAAAAGTAGTATTAATAGCAGGAGACGTTAACACCCCCACTGACATCAGTGGACAGAGCTTCCAGACAGAAAATCAGTTAGGCAACAGAGATCCTAAATGAAACAATGGAACACTTAGACTTAATTGATATTTTTCAAGACATTACATCCATAAACAGAATACACATTCTCTTCAAGTGCACATGGAATATTCTCTAGGATAGATCACATACTAGGACACAAAACAAGCCTCAACAAATTTAAGAGGATAGAAATCATTTCAATAATCTGTTTTGACCAAAACAGCATGAAACTAGAAATCAAACACAGAAGGAGAAACAAACAAAAACAACTACATGGAGACTAAACAACATACTAATAAAAAACCCGATGGGTCAGTGATGAAATCAAAGAGGAAACTTTAAAATACCTTGAGACAATGATAACACAACTATACAAAAATCTATGGGATGCAGCAAAAAACAGTCCTAAGAGGGAAGTTCATAGCAATAGAGGCCTTCCTCAAAAACAGGGAAAATTCCAAATAAACAACCTAACCTACCACTTAAAAGAAAAATATCAAATGAAACCTAAACTCGCAGAAAGAGGGAAATAATAAAAATCAGAGAGGAAATAAAATAGAGATTAAAGAAACAATTGAAAAAAATCAATAATACCAAGAGCTGGTTTTTTGAAAGGATAAACAAAATCAACAAACCTCTGGCCAGGCTCACCAAGAAGAAAAGAGAGAGGATCCAAATAAAATAAGAAGTGAAATAGAAGAAATAATAAGGATACCACAGAGATGCAAAAAATCATAAGAGCATACTACAAATAGTTATATGCCAAAAATTGGACAACCTAGAAGAAATGGACTAATTTCTAGAAACATACAACCTAAGACCAAATTAAGAAGAAAGAGACAGTTTGAATAGATGGATCACTGGTAGTAAAACTGAATTTATAATTTAAAAAACTGCGAGCAAAGAAAGTCCAGAACCAGGCAGCTTCCCAGGGAATTCTAGCACACATATAAAGAAGATCTAATACCTATCCTTTTCAAACTATTCCAGAAAGTTGAAGAGGACAGGACACTCCCAAATTCTTCTACAAAGCCACCATTATCTAGATACCAAACCAGAGAAAGACACTCCAAGTGAAGAAAATTACAGGCCAATCTCTGATGACTATACATGCAAAAATCCTCCACAAAATATTAGCTAACCAAATCCAAAAATATATAAGAAGGATCATACACCATGATGAAGTTGGATTTATTCCAGGGATGCAAGGATGGTTCAACATTTGCAAATCAACAAACGTGATAGCACCATATTAACAAAGGGAAGCAGCCTAGCTTTTTGGTGGGGCTAATGGTGGAGTCTGGTAGGGCTCATGCCAAGGAGTACTTCCCAGAACTTGTGCCAGTGTCCTTGTACCCACAGGGAACCACAACCACCCCCCACCTCTGCAGGAGGCCCTCCAACACATGCAGCTGTGTGGCTGACAGGGTCTTGGTGCTCCGGCCGGGTGTCAGGCCTGTGCCTCTGAGGTGGGAGAGCCAAGATCAGGATATTGGTCCACCAGAGACCTCCCGGCTCCACGTAGTATCAAACAGCGAAGTTCTCCCAAAGATCTCCATCTCAATTCTAAGACCCAGCTCCACTCCACGACCAGCAAGCTACAGTGCTTAACACCCTATGCCAAACAACTAGCAAGACAGGAATACAACCCCACCCATCAGTGGAGAGGCTGCCTAAATCATAAAAAGTTCACAGACACCCCAAAACACACCACCGGATGCAGTCCTGCTCACCAGAAAGACAAGATCCTGCCTCATCCACCAGAACACAGTCACCAGTCCCCTCCACCAGTAACCATAGACAACCCACTGAGCCAACCTTAGCCACTGGGGGCAGACATCAAAAACAACGGGAACTACGAACCTGCAGCCTGTGAAAAGGAGACCCCAAACACAGTAAGTTAAGCAAAATGAGAAGACAGAGAAATATGCAGCAGTTGAAGGAGCAAGGTAAAAACCCACCAGACCAAACAAATGAAGAGGAACTAGGCAGTCTACCTGAAAAAGAATTCAGAGTAATGATAGTAAAGATGATCCAAAATCTTGGAAATAGACTGGAGAAAATACAAGAAATGTTTGGCAAGGACCTAGAAGAACTAAAGAGCAAACAAACAATGATGGACAACACAATAAATGGAATTTTAAAATTCTGTAGAAGGAAGCAATAGCAGAATAACTGAGGCAGAAGAATGGAAAAGTGACCTGGAAGATAAAATACTGGAAATAACTATCGCAAAATAAAATAAAGAAAAAAGAATGAAAAGAATTGAGGACAGTCCCAGAGACCTCTGGGACAACGTAAAACACACTAACATTCGAATTATAGGGGTCCCAGAAGAAGAAGAGGAAGAGAAAGGGACTGAGAAAATATTTGAAGAGATTATAGTTGAACACTTCCCTAATATGGGAAGGAAATAGACCATCAAGTCCAGGAAGTGCAGACAGCCCGAGACAGGATAAATCCAAGGAGAAAGATGCCAAGACACATATTAATCAAACTACCAAAAATTAAAAGCAAAAAATATTAAAAGCAGCAAGGGAAAAGCAACAAATTACATACAAGGGAATACCCATAAGGTTAACAGCTGATCTTTTAGCAGAAACTCTGTAAGCAAAATGGAGTGGCAGGACATATTTGTGATGACATAAAGTGATGAAAGGGAAAAACGTACAACCAAGATTACCAAGCAAGGATCTCAATTCAGATTCGAAAGAGAAATTAAAAACTTTACAGACAAGCAAAACCTAAGAGAATTCAGCACCACCAAACCAGCTTTACAGCAAATGCTAAAGGAACTTCTCTAGGCAGGAAACAAGAGAAGGAAAAGACCTACAATAACAAACCCAAAACAATTAAGAAAATGGTAACAGGAACACACATATCAATAACTACCTTGAATGTAAATGGATTACATACTCCAACCAAAAGACGTAGACTGGCTGAATGGACACAAAAACAAGACCCGTATATATGCTGTCTACAATAGACCTACTTCAGACCCAGCGCCACATACATACACTGAAAGTGAGGCAATGGAAAAAGATATTCCATGCAAATGGAAATCAAAAGAAAGCTTGAATAGCAATTCTCATATCAGACAAAATAGACATTAAAACAAAGACTATTACAAGAGACAAAGAAGGACACTACATAATGATCAAGGGATCAATCCAAGAAGAAGATATAATAATTGTAAATATTTATGCACCCAGCATAGGAGCACCTCAGTACATAAGGCAAATGCTAACAGCCATAAAAGGGGAAATTGAGAGTAACACAATCATAGCAGGGGACTTTAACACCCCAATTTCACCAATGGACAGATCATCCGAAATGAAAATAAATAAGGAAACACAAGCTTTAATTGATACATTAAACAAGATTGACTTAATTGATATTTACAGGACATTCCATTCAAAAACAACAGAATACACTTTCTTCTCAAGTGCTCCTGGAACATTCTCCAGGATAGATCATATCTTGCATCACAAATCAAGCCTTGGTAAATTTAAGAAAATTGAAATTGTATCAAGTATCTTTTCCAGCCACAATGCTATGAGACTAGATATCAATCACAGGAAAAAATCTGTAAAAAGCACAAACACATGGAGGCTAAACAATACACTACTAAATAACCAAGAGATCACTGAAGAAATCAAAGAGGAAGTCAAAAAATACCTAGAAACAAATGACAATGAAAACATGACGACCCAAAAACTATGGGATGCAGCAAAAGCAGTTCTAAGAGGGAAGTTTATAGCAACACAATTCTACCTCAAGAAACAAGAAACATCTCAAATAAACAACCTAACCTTATACCTAAAGCAGTTAGAAAAAGAAGAATGAAAAGGCCCCAAAGTTAGCAGAAGGAAGAAATCATAAAGATCAGATCAGAAATAAATGAAAAAGAAATGAAGGAAACTATAGCAAAGATCAATAAAACTAAAAGCTGGTTCTTTGAGAAGATAAAATTGATTAGCCACTAGCCAGCCTCATCAGGAAAACGAGAAGACTCAAATCAATAGAATTAGAAATGAAAAAGGAGAAGTAACTACTGACACTGCAGAAACATAAAGGATCATGAGAGATTACTACAAGCAACTCTATGCCAATAAAATGGACAACCTGGAATAAATGGACAAACTCTTAGAGAAGCACAACCTTCCAAGACTGAACCAGGAAGAAATAGAAAATATGAACAGACCAATCACAAGCACTGAAATTGAGACTGTGATTAAAAATCTTCCAACAATCAAAAGCCCAGGACCAGATGGCATCACAGGCGAATCCTATCAAACATTTAGAGAAGAGCTAACACCTGTCCTTCTCAACCTCTTCCAAAATATAGCAGAGGGAGGAACACTCCCAAACTCATTCTATGAGACCACCATCACTCTGATACCAAAACCAGACAAAGATGTCACAAAGAAAGACCACTACAGGCCAATATCACTGATGAACATAGATGCAAAAATCCTCAACAAAATACTAGCAAACAGAACTCAACAGCACATTAAAAGGCTCATACACCATGATAAAGTGGGGTTTATCCCAAGAATGCAAGGATTCTTCAGTATACACATATCAGTCAATGTGATAAACAATATTAACGAACTGAAGGAGGAAAACCATATGATCATCTCAATAGATGCAGAAAAAGCTTTCAACAAAATTGAACACCCATTTATGATAGAAAAAAAAACCCTCCAGAAACTAGGCATAGAGGGAACTTACCTCAATATAATAAAGGCCATATATGACAGACCCACAGCCAACATCGTTCTCAATGGTGAAAAACCATTTCCTTTAAGATCAGGAACAAGACAAGGTTGTCCACTCTAACCACTGTTTTTCAACACAGTTTTGGAAGTTTTAGACATAAAAATCAGAGAAGAAAAAGAAATAAAAGGAATCCAAATCGGAAAAGTAGAAGTAAAGCTTTCACTGTTTGCAGATGACATGACACTGTGCATAGAGAATCCTACAGAAGCTACCAGAAAACTACTAGACCTAATCAATGAATTTGGTAAAATAGCAGGATACAAAATTAATGGACAGAAATCTTTTGCATTCCTATTCACTAATGATGAAAAATCTGAAAGAAAAATTACGGAAACACTCCCATTTACCATTGCAACAAAAGGAATAAAATACCTAAGAATAAACCTACCTGAGGAGACAAAAGATAGGTATGCAGAAAAGTATAAGACACTGATGAAAGATGATTCAAACAGATGGAGAGACATACCATGTTCCTGGATTGGAAGAGTCAACATTGTGAAAATGACTCTACTACCCAAAGCAATCTACAAATTCAATGCAATCCCTATCAAACTACCAATGGCATTTTTCACAGAACTAGAACAAAAAATTAACAGTTTGTATGGAAACACAGAAGACCCCGCATAGCCAAAGCAATCTTGAGAAAGAAAAATGGAGCTGAAAGAATCAGGCTCCCAGACTTCAGACTATAATACAAAGCTACACTAATCAAGACCATATGGTACTGCCACAAAGAGAGACATACAGATCAATGGAACAGGATAGAAAGCCCAGAGATAAACCCACTCAAGTATGGTTACCTTTTTTTTGATAAAGGAGGCAAGAATAAACAGTGGAGAAAAGACACCTCTTCAATAAGTGGTGCTGGGAATACTGGACAGCTACATGTAAAAGAATGAAATTAGAATGCTTCCTAACACCATACACAAAAATAAAGTCATAGTGGATTAATGACCTAAATGTAAGACCATACAGTATAAAACTCTTAGAGGAAAACATAGGCAGAACACTCTATGACATAAATCACAGCAAGATCCTTTTTGACCCACGTCCTAGAGTGATGCAAATAAAAATAAACAAGTGGGAACTAATGAAACTTAAAAGCTTTTGCACAGCAAAGGAAACCATAAACAAGGCCAAAAGACAACCCTCAGAATGGGAGAAAATATTTGCAAACAAAGCAACTGACAAAGAATTATTCTCTAGAATTTACAAGCTACTCAATATCAAAAAGCAAACAACCCAATCCAAAAATGGGCAGAAGACCTAAACACATTTCTCCAAAGAAGATATGCACATTGCCAACAAACACATGAAAAGATGCTCAACATCACTAATCATTAGAGAAATGCATATCAAAACTACAGTGAGGTATCACCTCACACCAGTCAGAATGGCCATCATCAAAAAAATCTACAAACAGTAAATGCTGGAGAGGGTGTGGAGGAAAGGGAACCCCGTTGCCCTGTTATTGGGAATGTAAATTGTTACAGCCACTATGGAGAACAGTATGGAAGTTCCTTAAAAAACTAAAAGTAGAACTACCCAGCCATCCCACTACTGGACATATACCCTGAGAAAACCATAATTCAAAAAAGTCATGTACCACAATGTTCATTGCAGCTCTATTTACAATAGCCAGGACATGGAAGCAACCTAAGTATCCATCGACAGATGAATGGATAACAATGATGTGGCCCATCTATACAATGGAATATTGCTCAGCCATAAAAAGAAACAAAACTGAGTTATTTATAGTGTGGTGGATGGACCTAGAGTCTGTCATACAGAGTGAAGTAAGTCAGAAAGAGAAAAACAAATACCATATGCTAACACATATATATGGAATCTACAAAAGAAAAAAAAGGTTCTGATGAACCTGGGGGTAGGACAGGAACAAAGACGCAGACGTAGAAAATGTACTTGAGGACAGGGGGAGGGGGAAGTGTAAGCTGGGATGAAGTGAGAGAGTGGCACTGACATATATACATTACCAAATGTAAAATAGCTAGTGGGAAGCAGTCGCATAGCACAGGGAGATCAGCTCAGCGCTTTGTGACCACCTAGAGGGGTGGGATAGGGAGTGTGGTTGGGAGGGAGATGCCAGCAGGAGGAGATACAGTGGTATATGTATAGCTTATTCACTTTTATATAAAAACAGAAACTAACACACCATTTTAAAGCAGTTATACTCCAATAAAGATGTTAAAAAAGAAGCATAAAAAAATCACTTGATGATCTCAGTAGGTGTAGAAAGTATTTGACAAAATTCAACATCAAGATTAAAAAAAATTCTCAGCAAAGTGGATATAGAGGGGACGTATCTCAACATAATAAGGGCTATTTATGACAAACCCACAGCTAACATCATACTCAACAGTGTAAAGCTGAAAGCTTTTCCTCTAAATTCAGGAACAGGACGTGGATGCCCACTCTTGCACTTATGTTTACATAGTGTTAGAAGCCCTAACCACAAAAATCACACAAGAAAAAGAAAAGTAAAATTTTCACTATCTGCAGATAATGTGATAATTTATATAGAAAACTACAAAGTCTGTACCCCCAAAACTATTAGACTAATAAATGAATTCAGCAAAGTCATGGGATACAAGATTGATATACAGAAATCTGTTGCTTTTCTGTACACCAATAGTGAGCTATCAGAGAAAGTTTTAAAATCCCTTTAAAAATCACATCAAAAGGAATGAAACATAGGAATAAACTTACTGAAGGAGGTGAAATATCTCTACTCTGAAAATTATAAAACATTCATGAAGGAAATGGAAGATGATAGAAAGATGGAAAGATAATGTGTTCTTAAATTGGAAGAATTAATATTGTTAAATGGCCATACTAGGCCAAGCAATCTTCAGATTTAATGCATTCCCCATCAAAATACCCTTGACATTTTCCACACAACTGGAACAAATAATCTTATGATTCACATGGAACCACAGAAGGCCCCAAATTGCCAAAGGAAACTTGTTAAAAAAGAACAAAGCTGGAGATCACCCTCCCAGACTTCAGACTATACTACAAAGCTGCAGTAATCAAAACAGTATGGTACTGGCACAAAAACAGGCACAGATCAATGAAACAGAACAGAGAGCCCAGAAATAAATCAATGTATAAATGGTCAGTTAATCTACAACAAAAGAGGCAAGATTGTACAATGAAGAAAAGACTGTTCAATAAGTGGTGCTGGGAAAAATGGAGAACTGCATGGAAAACATTGAGATTGGAACATTTCCTCACACCATATACAAAAATAAACTCAAAATGAATTAAAGACCTAAATGTAAAACCTGAAACTAGAAGACTTCTAGAAGAGAATACTCGATGTAAATCACAGCAGTATTTTTTCAGAGCTGTTTCCTAAGGCAGAAGAAATAAAAGCAAAAATAAACAAATGGAACCTTATTAAACTTAAAAGCTTCTGCACAGCAAAGACCATTAACAAAATGAACAGATAACATTCAGAATGGGAGAAAAATATTTGCAAATGATACAAGTTACAAGTGGTTAATCCAAAATATATAAAGAGTTCATACAACTTAAAAACAAACGAACAAAAAAACCCACTCAAAAAAAAGGACAGAAGACCTGAATAGACATTTTCCCAAAGAAGACATAGAGATGGCCAACAGGCACATGAAAAGATTCTCAATATTGGTAATTATTACAGAAGTGCAAGTCAAAACTACAATCAGATATCACCTCATACCTGTCAGTGGGGCTATCATTAAACAGTCTACAAATAACAAATATTGGTGAGGATGTGTAGAAAAGGGTACCCTCCTACACTATTGGTGGGAATGTAAATTGTTGCAGCCACTATGGAAAACATTATGGAGGTTATGCAAAAAACTAAAAATAAAACTCATGTGATCCAGCAATTCCACTCCTGGGTAAGTATCTGGGGGGGAAAATACCCCACTAATTTGAAAAGATACATGCACCCTAATGTTCATAGCATCTCTATTTACAATAGCTAAGATAGGGAAGCAATCCAAGTTCCCATCAACAGATAAATGGATAAAGAAGATGTGTGTGTGTGTGTGTGTGTGTGTGTGTGTATGTGTATATGTGTATGTATATGAATATTACTCAGACATAAAAATATAATGGATTTCTGCCATTTGCAGCAACATGGATAGACATGGATAGATTATCATAGTACATGACGGAAGTCAGAAATAGATACCATATGATATCACTTATATGTGGAACCTAAAAAATAACACAAAAAAATATATGTAGCAAAACAGAAACAGACTCAGAAATAGAGAAAACAAACTAGTGGTTATCAAAGGGGAAAGGGAAGGAGGGACGGAAAGTGAGGGCTGTTGGATTAAGATAGGTCAATCAATGCTATCTGCCCCAAAAAATTTTGTTAAAAAAGAGTTATGTGTCAAGACAAAATGGGATTTATTTGGGTATGCAAACCTGGCTCCACATTGAAAATTCAGACAGTGTAATCTATGTCAACAGGCTAAGAAAAGTATTAGTTCATAATAAAAATCTCTTAGCAAGTTAGAAATAGAGAGGAAACTACCTCATCTTGATAAACAACCTCTACAAAAAATTCTACAACTAACATCATGCTTAATGGGGAACCACTACAGTCTTTTACCTGAAGATCAGAGCCAACACTCTCTAATGCCCACTCTCTGTAATTTTATTTAACCTAGTATTGGAAATTCTTGCCACCATAATAAGGAAAGGAAAAGAAATAACAGACATGTGAATGGGAAAGGAAGAAATACAGAAACAAAATTCCTGGAACTAATAAATGTGTTCAGCAAACATGCAGGATACAAGATCAATATAAAAAATTATTCTCATTTCTATAAACAATGAACATGCCATAACTGAAGTTAAAACAGAATGCCATACATAGTCACTTTAAAGTGAATGAAGTACTTCCCAAACCGTATACAGAATCAATATGGTCTATATGATGAAAATTACAAAAGGCAGATGATGGAAATCAAAGAAGACTTGTGTAAATGGAGAATCATACTGACTTTGTGCATCTATAAATCTAGCATAGTAATTATTTCAGTTTTCCCCAAATTGATCTATAGGTTTAATGAGATTTTTATTGAAATCCTAGTAAGGGTTTTTGGAAACAGACAAGCTTATTATAAAACTAATATGGAAAGGTACAACCCTAGAATAGCTAAAACAATCTTTTCAAAGAAGAATAATGTGGGAGGACTAACCCTACACAAGTTAAGGCTCACTATATTGCTATAGTAAATTAGGCTGTGTAGTACTGGTGCAGGAATAGACATATAGATTAATGGAACAGAATGAAGAAGCAAGTAATAGACCCATACATATATGTAGAACGGATTTTTTTTTTTTTTCTTTTTGCGGTACGCGGGCCTCTCACTTTTGTGGCCTCTCCGGTTGCGGAGCACAGGCTCCGGACGCACAGGCTCAGCAGCCATGGCTCATGGGCCCAGCCGCTCCGCAGCATGTGGGATCTTCCCGGCCCGGGGAACGAACCCACGTCCCCTGCATCGGCAGGCGGACTCTCAACCACTGTGCCACCAGGGAAGCCCTGTACAACTGATTTTGACAAAGATGCAACAGCATTTCAATGGTGGAAAGATACCCTTTTTTCCAAATTGTGTTGGAGCAAATGGACATCTATAGGAAAAAAAATGAAACAACCTAAATGTCACAACCTGTGAAAGAAATTAACTCAAAATACACCATGGACTTAAATGTAAAACATAAAACTATAGAACTTTTAGAACGAATAGAAGAAAATCTTTGAGATTTATGTATAAGAAAATAATTCTTATATTTGGCACCAAAAGAATGATCCATAAAAAGAAAATATATTAATTGAACCTGATCAAAAGTTAAAACTTTTGCAGAACAAAAGATCATGTGAAATGGATGAGAAGACATGGACTGGGGAAAATATTTACAATCTACATATCCAACAGGATTAATATCTAGAGTATATAAAGAACTCTCAAAACTCAACATTAAAATCTATCTAAAAATGGGTAAAAGACATGAACATATATTTCACCAGAGAGAATATACAGATAGCAAATATGCACATGAAAAGTGCTTAAAATCTTGAGCAGTTGGAAATATAAATTAAACTACAATGAGATATGACACACCTATCAGAATAACTGAAATTAAAAACAGAGACACCACCAAAAGCTGATGGGTGTGCATAGAAACCAGATTGTGTATATACTGTTGAAGGGAATGTAAAGTGATGCAGCCACTTTGGAAACAGTTGGGCAGTTTCTTATGAAGCTACGTGCAACTACAACACAACTGATCTAACTATCTCAGGCATTTATTTAGGCAACCATTAAAACTTACATTTTCACAAAAACATGTACAGGAATGTTCATAGCAGATTTATTTGCTATAGCCAAAAGCTGTAAACAACCCTGAGTTTCTTCAGCAGGTGAATCGTTAAATAAAGTGGTACACCCATACCATGAAATACTACTTAGCAATAGTAGTATAGTAGTATGCTGTTGTTACATGTAACAACTTGGATGACTCTCCAGAGAATTATACTTTTTCTAAAAAGCATATCTCAAAAGGTTAGATACTGTATGATTACATTTACATAACATTTTCAAAATGATAAAAACTTAGAATTAGTAAACAGGTCGTCAGTGTTTGTCAGGGGGTAGGAATGGGCCAGGAGGAGGGAATGGGTGTGTTTACAAAAAGGCAACTTGAGGAATACTTGTGATGGAGCTGTTCTTTTTTTTTTTTTTTTTTTTAACATCTTTACTGGGGTATAATTGCTTTACAATGGTGTGTTAGTTTCTGCTTTATAACAAAGTGAATCAGTTATACATATGTTCCCATATCTCTTCCCGCTTGCGTCTCCCTCCCTCCCACCCTCCCTACCCACCCCTCCAGGCAGTCACAAAGCACCGAGGTGATATCCCTGTGCTATGCGGCTGCTTCCCACTAGCTATCTACCTTACGTTTGTTAGTGTATATATGTCCATGCCTCTCCCTTGCTTTGTCACAGCTCACCCTTCCCCCTCCCCATATCCTCAAGTCCATTTCCAGTAGGTCTGTGTCTTTATTCCTGTCTTACCCCTAGGTTCTTCATGACATTTTTTTTCTTAAATTCCATATATATGTGTTAGCATATGGTATTTGTCTTTCTCTTTCTGACTTACTATGACAGACTCTAGGTCTATCCACCTCATTACAAATAGCTCAATTTCGTTTCTTTTTATGGCTGAGTATATGTGCCACATCTTCTTTATCCATTCATCCGATGATGGGCACTTAGGTTGTTTCCATCTCTGGGCTATCGTAAATAGAGCTGCAATGAACATTTTGGTACATGACTCTTTTTGAATTTTGGTTTTCTCAGGGTATATGCCCAGTAGTGGGATTGCGGGGTCATATGGTAGTTCTATTTGTAGTATTTTAAGGAACCTCCATACTGTTCTCCATAGTGGCTGTATCAATTCACATTCCCACCAGCAGTGCAAGAGGGTTCCCTTTTCTCCACACCCTCTCCAGCATTTTTTGTTTCTAGATTTTTTGATTATGGCCATTCTGACTGGTGTGAGATGATATCTCATTGTAGTTTTGATTTGCATTTCTCTAATGATTAATGATGTTGAGCATTCTTTCATGTGCTTGTTGGCAGTCTGTATATCTTCTTTGGAGAAATGTCTATTTAGGTCTTCTGCCCATTTTTGGATTGGGTTGTTTGTTTTTTTGTTATTGAGCTGCATGAGCTGCTTGTAAATTTTGGAAATTAATCCTTTGTCAGTTGCTTCATTTGTCTTTGCAGAGACAACCCCATTCTGAGGGTTGTCTTTAGGTCTTGTTTATGGTTTCCTTTGCTGTGCAAAAGCTTTGACGTTTCATTAGGTCCCATTTGTTTATTTTTGTTTTTATTTCCATTTCTGTAGCAGACGGGTCAAAAAGGATCTTGCTGTGATTTATGTCATAGAGTGTTCTGCCTATGTTTTCCTCTAAGAGTTTGATACTTTCTGGCTTTACATTTAGGTCTTTAATCCATTTTGAGCTTATTTTTGTGTATGGTGTTAGGGAGTGACCTAATCATACTTTTACATGTACCTGTCCAGTTTTCCCAGCACCACTTATTGAAGAGGCTGTCCTTTCTCCACTGTACATTCCTGCCTCCTTTATCAAAGATAAGGTGACCATATGTGCGTGGGTTTATCTCTGGGCTTTCTATCCTGTTCCATTGATCTATCTTTCTGTTTTTGTGCCAGTACCGTACTGTCTTGATTACTGTAGCTTTGTAGTATAGTCTGAAGTCAGGGAGCCTGATTCCTCCAGCTCCGTTTTTCGTTCTCAAGATTGCTTTGGCTATTCGGGGTCTTTTGTGTTTCCATACAAATTGTGAAATTTTTTGTTCTAGTTCTGTGAAAAATGCCATTGGTAGTTTGATAGGGATTGCATTGAATCTGTAGATTGCTTTGGGTAGTAGAGTCATTTTCACAATGTTGATTCTTCCAATCCAAGAACATGGTATATCTCTCCATCTATTTGTATCATCTTTAATTTCTTTCATCACTCTCTTATAACTTTCTGCATACAGGTCTTTTGTCTCCTTAAGTAGGTTTATTCCTAGATATTTTATTCTTTTTGTTGCAATGGTAAATGGGGGTGTTTTCTTGATTTCTCTTTCAGATTTTTCATCATTAGTGTATAGGAATGCAAGCAATTTTTGTGCATTAATTTTGTATCCTGCAACTTTACCAAATTCATTGATTAGCTCTAGTAGTTTTCTGGTAGCATCTTTAGGATTTTCTATGTTTAGTATCATGTCATCTGCAAACAGTGACAGCTTTACTTCTTCTTTTCCGATTTGGATTCCTTTTATTTCGTTCTTTGTATGCTGTGGCTAAAACTTCCAAAACTATATTTAATAAGAGTGGTGAGAGTGGGCAACCTTGTCTTGTTCCTGAACTTAGTGGAAATGCTTTCAGTTTTTCACCATTGAGGATGATGTTGGCTGTGCGTTTGTCATATATGGCCTTTATTATGTTGAGGAAAGTTCCCTCTATGCCTACTTTCTGCAGGATTTTTATCATAAATGGGTGTTGAATTTTGTCAAAAGCTTTCTCTGCATCTATTGAGATAATCATATGGTTTTTCTTCTTCAATTTGTTAATATGGTTTATCACATTGATAGATTTGCGTATATTGAAGAATCCTTTCATTCCTGGAATAAACCCCAATTGATCATGGTGTATGATCCTTTTAATGTGCTGTTGGATTCTGTTTGCTAGTATTTTGTTGAGGATTTTTGCATCTATGTTCATCAGTGATATTGGCCTGTAGTTTTCTTTCTTTGTGACATCCTTGTCTGGTTTTGGTATCAAGGTGATGGTGGCCTCATAGAATGAGTTTGGGAGTATTCCTCCCTCTGCTATATTTTGGAAGAGTTTGAGAAGGCTAGGTGTTAGCTCTTCTCTAAATGTTTGATAGAATTCGCCTGTGAAGCCATCTGGTCCTGGGCTTTTGTTTGTTGGAAGATTTTTAATCACAGTCTCAATTTCAGTGCTTGTGATTGGTCTGTTCATATTTTCTGTTTCTTCCTGATTCAGTATTGGCAAGTTGTGCATTTCTAAGAATTTGTCCATTTCTTCCAGGTTGTCCATTTTATTGGCATAAATTTGCTTGTAGTAATCTCTCATATCTTTTTTATTTCTGCAGTGTCCTTTGTTACTTCTCCTTTTTCATTTCTAATTCTATTGATTTGAGTCTTCTCCCTTTTTTTTCTTGATGAGTCTGGCTAGTGGTTTATCTATTTTGTTTATCCTCTCAAAGAACCAGCTTTTAGTTTTATTGATCTTTGCTATCGTTTCCTTCATTTCTTTTTCATTTATTTCTGATCTGATTTTTATGATTTCTTTCCTTCTGCTAGCTTTGGGGTATTTTGTTCTTCTTTCTCTAATTGCTTTAGGTGCAAGGTTAGGTTGTTTATTCGAGATGTTTCCTGTTTCTTAAGGTGGGCTTGTATTGCTATAAACTTCCCTCTTAGAACTGCTTTTGCTGCATCCCATAGGTTTTTGGTTGTCGTGTCTCCATTGTCATTTTTTTTCTAGGTATTTTTTTATTTCCTCTTTGATTTCTTCAGTGATCTCTTCGTTATTGAGTAGTGTATTGTTTAGCCTCCATGTGTTTGTATTTTTTACAGATCTTTTTCTGTAATTGTTATCTAGTCTCATGGTGTTGTGGTCGGAAAAGATACTTGATACAATTTCAATTTTCTTAAATTTACCAAGGCTTGATTTGTGACCCAAGATATGATCTATCCTGGATAATGTTCCATGAGCACTTCAGAAAAATGTGTATTCTGTTGTTTTTGGATGGAGTGTCCTATAAATATCAATTAAGTCCATCTTGTTTAATGTATCATTTAAAGCTTGTGTTTCCTTATTTATTTTCATTTTGGATGATCTGTCCATTGGTGAAAGTGGGGTATTAAAGTCCCCTACTATGAATGTGTTGCTGTCGATTTCCCCTTTTATGGCTGTTAGTATTTGCCTTATTTATTGAGGTGCTCCTATGTTGGGTGCATAAATATTTACAATTGTTATATCTTCTTCTTGGATCGATCCCTTGATCATTATGTAGTGTCCTTCTTTGTCTCTTCTAATAGTCTTTATTTAAAGTCTATTTTGTCTGATATGAGAATTGCTACTCCAGCTTTCTTTTGGTTTCCACTTGCATGGAATATCTTTTTCCATCCCCTTACTTTCAGTCTGTATGTGTCTCTAGGTCTGAAGTGGATCTCTTGAAGACAGCATATATATGGGTCTTGTTTTTGTATCCATTCAGCCAATCTGTGTCTTTTGGTGGGAGCATTTAGTCCATTTACATTTAAGGTAATTATCGATATGTATGGTCCTATTCCCATTTTCTAAGTTGTTTTGGGTTCGTTATGGTAGTTCTTTTCCTTCTCTTGTGTTTCTTGCCTAGAGAAGTTCCTTTAGCATTTGTTGTAAAGCTGGTTTGGTGGTGCTGAACTCTCTCAGCTTTTGCTTGTCTATAAATGTTTTAATTTCTCCATCAAATCTGAATGAGATCCTTGCTGGGTAGAGTAATCTTGGTTGCAGGTTTTTCTCCTTCATCACTTTCAGTATGTCCTGCCACTCCCTTCTGGCTTGCAGAGTTTCTGCTGAGAGATCAGCTGTTAACCTTATGGGGATTCCCTTGTGTGTTATTTGTTGTTTTTCCCTTGCTGCTTTTAATATGCTTTCTTTGTATTTAACTTTTGACAGTTTGATTAATACGTGTCTTGGCGTATTTCTCCTTGGATTTATCCTGTATGGGACTCTCTATGCTTCCTGGACTTGATTAACTATTTCCTTTCCCATATTAGGGAAGTTTTCAACTGTAATCTCTTCAAATATTTTCTCAGTCCCTTTCTTTTTCTCTTCTTCCTCTGGAACCCCTATAATTCGAATGTTGGTGCGTTTGATGTTGTCCCAGAGATCTCTGAGACTGTCCTCAGTTCTCTTCATTCTTTTTCTTTATTCTGCTCTGCAGTAGTTATTTCCACTATTTTATCTTCCAGGTCACTTATCCGTTTTTCTGCCTCAGTTATTCTGCTATTGATCCCATCTAGAGTACTTTTAATTTCATTTATTGTGTTGTTCCTCATTGCTTGTTTCATCTTTAGTTCTTCTATGTCCTTGTTAACTGTTTCTTGCATTTTGTCCATTCTATTACCAAGATTTTGGGTCATCTTTAGTATCATTATTATGAATTCTTTTTCAGGTAGACTGCCTATTTCCTCTTCATTTGTTTGGTCTGGTGGGTTTTTATCTTGCTCCTTCATCTGTTTCTCTGTCTTCTCATTCTGCTTATCTTACTGTGTTTGGGGTCTCCTTTTCACAGGCTGCAGGTTCGTAGTTCCCGTTGTTTTTGGTGTCTGTCCCCAGTGGCTAAAGTTGGTTCAGTGGGTTGTGTAGGCTTCCTGGTGGAAGAGACCAGTGCTTGTGTTCTGGTGGATGAGGCTGGATCTTGTCTTTCTGGTGGGCAGGTCCACGTCTGGTGGTGTGTTTTGGCGTGTCTGTGGCGTTATTATGATTTTAGGCAGCCTCTTTGCTAATGGGTGGGGTTGTGTTCCTGTCTTGCTAGTTGTTTGGCATAGGGTGTCCAGCACTGTAGCTTGGTGGTCGTTGAGTGAAGCTGGGTGCTGGTGTTGAGATGGAGATCTCTGGGAATTTTCGCCATTTGATATTATGTGGAGCTGGGAGGTCTCTTGTGGACCAGTGTCCTGAGGTTGGCTCTCCCACCTCAGAGGCAAAGCACTGACTCCTGGCTGCAGCACCAAGAGCCTTTCATTCACACAGCTCAGAATAAAAGGGAGAAAAAGTAGAGAGAAAGAATTAGTAGAAGTAGGAAGGAAGAAAGAAAGAAGAAAAGAAGGAAAGAAGGAAAGGAAGAAAGAATGGAGGTAGGGAGGGAGGGAGGTGGGTAGGAGGGAAGGAATGAAAAAAGAAAGAAAGAAGATAACGTAAGATATAATAAAGTCAAATATAATATAGTTATTAAATTAAAAAATAATTATTTAAAAAAAAAAGGTACGGATAGAACTTTAGGACAAATGGTGGAAGCAAAGCTATACAGACAAAATCTCACACAGAAGCATACACAGAAGCATACACAGAAGCATACACATACACCTTCACAAAAAGAGGAAAAGGGGAAAAATCATAAATCTTGCTCTCAAAGTCCACCTCCTCAATTTGGGATGATTCATTGTCTAAAGGAGGGAAGGAAGGAAAGAGAGAGAGATTGAGAGAGAGGGAGAGGGAGAAAGAAAGAAAGAAGGTAAAGTAAAATAAAGTTATTAAAATTAATTATTAAGAAAAAAAATTTTTTTAAAAAAACGGACAGATAGAACCCTAGGACAAATGGTGGAAGCAAAGCTATACAGACAAAATCACAAACGGTAGCATACACATACATACTCAGAAAATGAGAAAAAGGAAAATATATATATATTGTTGATCCCAAAGTCCACCTCCTCAATTTGGGATGATTCGTTGTCTATTCATGTATTCCACAGATGCAGTGTACATCAAGTTGATTGTGGAGCTCTATTCCGCTGCTTCTGATGCTGCTGGAAGAGATTTCCCTTTCTCTTCTTTGTTCTCACAGCTCCCTGGGCTCAGCTTTGGATTTGGCCCTGCCACTGCGTGTAGGTCGCTGGAGTGCGTCTGTTTTTTGCTCAGACAGGACGGGGTTAAAGGAGTCGCTGATTCGGGGGCTCTCGCTCACTCAGGCCAGGGGGAGGGAGGGGCGTGGAGTGCGGGGCGAGCCTGTGGTGACAGAGGCCAGCATGACGTTGCACCAGTCTGAGGCCTGCCGTGCGTTCTCCCGGGGAAGTTGTCCCTGGATCCCGGGAACCTGGCAGTGGCGGGCTGCACAGGCTCCCCGGAAGAGGGGTGTGGATAGTGACCTGTGCTCGCACACAGGCCCCTCGGTGGCGGCAGCAGCAGCCTTAGCGTCTCCCGCCCGTCTCTGGGGTCCGTGCTTTTAGCCACGGCTCGCACCCATCTCTGGAGTCCGCGCTTTTAGCCATGGCTCGTGCCCATCTCTGGGGTCCGCGCTTTTAGCTGCAGCTCGCGCCCATCTCTGGGGTCCGTGCTTTTAGCCGCAGCTCGCACCCGTCTGAGGAGCTCCTTTAAGCAGCGCTCTTAAGCCCCTCTCCTCGCGCACCAGGAAACAAAGAGGCAAGAATAAGTCTCTTGACTCTTCAGCAGGTCCAGACTTTTCCCTGGACTCCCTCCCGACTAGCCGTGGTGCACTAACCCCTTCAGGCTATGTTGAAGCCGCCAACCCCAGTCCTCTCCCTGCGCTCCGAGGAAAGCCCAAGCCTCAGCTTCCAGCCCCGCCTGCCCCGGCGGGTGAGCAGACAAGCCTCTCAGGCTGGTGAGTGCCGGTCGGCACCGATCCTCTGTGCGGGAATCTTCCCACTTTGCCCTCCGCACCCCTGTTGCTGTGCTCTCCTCCACGGCTCTGAAGCTACCCCCTCCGCCTCCCGCAGTCTCCGCCCGCGAAGGGGCTTCCTAGTGTGTGGAAACCTTTCCTCCTTCACAGCTCCCTCCCTCTGGTGCAGGTACCATCCCTATCCTTTTGTCTCTGTTTATTCTTTTTTCTTTTGCCCTACCCAGGTACGTGGGGAGTTTCTTGCCTTTTGGGAGGTCTGAGGTCCTCTACCAGCATTCAGTAGGTGTTCTGTAGGAGTTGCTCCATGTGTAGATATATTTCTGGTGTATCTGTGGGGAGGAAGGTGATCTCCACGTCTTACTTTTCCGCCATCTTCCCCTCTGCCTCGATGGAGCTGTTCTTTATCTTGACTCTGGTGATGGATACATAAACACATATGTGATAAAATTGTAGAACGACGTACATACACACATACACATGTTGGTACAAGAGAAGCTGGGGAAGTATGAATTAGAGATGGATTATATCAATGCCAATATCCTGGTTGTGATTTGTACTAGTTTTGCAAAATGTTAACATCTGGTGAAACTGAATAAAGTGTGTCTCTATAATTTCTTTCAACTGCATGTGAACTACAGTTATCTCAATAAAGATTTCAATTAGAAATAGTTATTATGGCTATATTACATAAGTTCAAAAAAATAAACATGGAAGAAATAAAAGATCCAATGAAACACTTAAAGATGAAACCCACAATGTGTGAGATGAAAAATACCCTGAAGAGGATTAATGGCAGAATAGACATTGCAAAAGAAAAGATTATCGCGCTTGAAAACATAACAGTAGAAACTAGATTTCTAATAATAAAACAAAATAATAATAGTAATAATAATAGAACAGCAACAGTGAGCTTTGGAACAAATCCAAATGGCCTAATTATGTCTAATTGGAATCTCTGAAGAAGAGAAAGGGAGGAGACATTAAAAAATATTTGAAGAAATAATGACTGAAATTTTCCCAAGTTTAATTAAAACTATAAATACAAAGATTCAAGAAATGCAACAAATCTCATGCACAAGAAACATGAAGAAAGGTACACCACGGAACATATAAAGACACGAAACTAAAAGGAAATAGTTAATGATTATCTGCATATTCACAGGAAAATTCTTTGAGAAAATGCACCACATGTTGCAAAAAATAAGCAACTAGGAATACAAGGGAATTTCCTTAAGTTGATAAAGGACATTTATGAAAAAGTCACAGCTAAAATGATACTTAATGATGAAAATTGTAATGTTTCTTCCCATTTGACATTGTACTGCAAGTTCCACTTAGTACAATAAGACAAGTAAAGAAAATAGAAGTGATCCAGATTGGAAAGAGGTAGAACTGTCCTTTTTTACAGACAATAAGATTCTACGTTTAGAAAACATGATAGAATCTACAAAATAGTTAGTAGAACTAATAAATGAATTTAGAAATATTGCAGGATCCAAGCTGAATATACAAAAATCAACTGTTTTCCTGTATGCTAGCAACAGTCAGAAATTGCATTTTTAAATCTCCCAATGAAATCGCATAAATTATTTTAAATACTTAGGGATACATCTGACAAAATATCTGAACAGCTTTATATACTGAAAAGTACAAAATGTCTTTTGAGAGAAATTTTAAAAGACATAAATAAATGGAGAGATAAGTTGTGGGTGCTGACTACTCTCATTTCTATTCAACATTGTACTGGAGATCTTAGTGCAATAATATAAGAAAATTGTACGTTTTGAACAGAAAGAAAATCATTATTCACAGATAAAACCATTATGTGCATAGAAAACCTCCCAACTCAAATTTTTAGAATTAATAAATGATTTTAGTCAGTTTCCTAGATAAAAAGTCAATATATAAAAGCAAATTATATTTCTGTATATCAGCAAGAAACGTATAAAAAATAAAAGGTCCTATTTATAATAGCATCAAAATATTAAGTAACAAAAGGTGTGCAGTCCTCCAAGGGGAAAATTTTAAAACATTATTAAGAGTCATAAAGGAAAGCCTAAATTAATGGAGTACCATATTCATGAATTAGAAGACTCAACAGTATAAAAATGTCAGTTCCTACCAAATTGATATATTGGTTTAGTGCAATCAAAATCTAAATCCTCATTTGATAAGCTCATTCTTAAATTTATATGAAAATATTGGGTTGGCTAAAATGTTCATTTGGTTTTTTCCATAAGATGGCTCTAGTAGCACTTAGTTGTCTTTAACTTCATTCAAAACAGTTTTTTTAGATTGTATGTGACAGCTGTCATATTAGCAGGCATTTTAAAAAAGACATCAAAATTGGTGTGTTTTTGGGGTTTTTTTTGGTTTTTTTTGAGGTACGCGGGCCTCTCACTGTTGTGGCCTCTCCCATTGTGGAGCACAGGCTCCGGATGTGCAGGCTCAGTGGCCATGGCTCATGGGCCCAGCCGCTCCGCAGCATGTGGGATTCTCCTGGACCGGGGCACGAACCCGCGTCCCCTGCATCAGCAGGTGGACTCTCAACCACCGCGCCACCAGGGAAGTCCCAAAATTGGTGAATTTTTGTGTAGCCATTTTAACACTGAAGATGGAAGAAAACGTTTTCGGCATATTATGCTTTATTATTTCAGGAAAGGTAAAAACGTAACCAAGATGCAAAAAACGATTTGTGCAGTGTATAGAGAAGGTGCTGTGACTGATCGAACTTGTCAGAAGTGGTTTGCGAAGTGTCTTGCTGGACGAGGCTCCACGGTCGGGTAGACCAGTTGAAGTTGATAGTGATCAAATGGAGACATTAACTGAGAACAATCAACGTTATACCATGCGGGGGATAGCTGACATACTCAAAATATCCAAATCAAGCATTGAAAATCATTTGCACCAGCTTGGTTATGTCAGTCACTTTGATGTTTGGGTTCCACATAAGTTAAGTGAAAAAAGCTTAGACCGTATTTCTGTGTGTGATTCTCTACTTAAACGTAATGAAGATGTTCCATTTTTAAAACAAATTGTGACAGGTGATGAAAAGTGGATACTGTATAATAATGTAGAACAGAAGAGATCGTGGGGCAAGTGAAATGAACCACCACCAACCACACCAAAGTCCGGTCTTCATCTAAAGAAGGTGATGTGTATATGGTGGGATTGGAAGGGAGTCCTCTATTTTGAGCTCCTTCCGGAAAACCAAATGATTAATTCCAAAAAGTACTGCTCCCAATTAGTCCAACTGAAAGCAGCACTCAACAAAAAGCATCCAGAATTAGTCAACAGAAAACACATAATCTTCCATCTGGATAATGCAAGATCATATGTTTCTTTGATGGCCGGGAAAAAACTGTTACAGCTTGGCTGGGAAGTTCTGATTTATCAGCCATATTCACCAGGCTTTGCATCTTCGGATTTCCCTTTATTTAGGTCTTTACAAAATTCTTTTAATGGAAAAAATTTCAATTCCGTTAAAAACTGTAAAAGGCACCTGGAACAGTTCTTTTCTCAAAAAGATAAAAAGTTTCTGGAAGATGGAATTATGAAGTTGCCTGAAAAATGGCAGAAGGTAATAGAACAAAAGGGTGAATAGTTTGTTCAATAAAGTCCTTGGTGAAAATGAAAAATGGGTCTTTTATTTTTACTTAAAAATCGAAGGTACATTTTGGCCAACCCAATAGAAAAGGCAGGATATAGTGAAGAGACGTTTAGAAATAAAAAGGTAGAGACAGTGAAGAGACTTTTAGAAATAAAAGGGTAGAAATAAAAATAATTCTTGATACCTGTTCCAGGTATCAAGAATTATTATAAAACGATAGCAATTAAGATGTAATAGTGCAGAGAAAAATGAGTATGCCAGTGGAACAGAGTAGACTTCCCAGAAACATATTCATCCGTATATGGATGTTTCATAGAAGTAGCACTTCTGGGGTGTGGAGAAAAGAGTCTCTTAAACAAATGGTGCTGGGACAGTAGCATATCTCCATAGGAAAAAAGACGAGAAGGAGGGAAAGGGAGGGAGGGAAGGAAAGAAGGGAGGGAGGACACTGGACCTAGATTACTCCATGCAAAAATCAATTCCAGACAAAATATTAATGTGAAAAAATCTTTCAGAAGCAAATATCTTCTGGACTTTACTGTAGAGAAGAATTTCTTAAGCAACTCTGAAATATTAACCATAAAGGAAAGATTGATAAATTCAACTATATCAAAGTTAAGAATTTCCATTCCTCAAGTGCTAGTCACATCAATCAGACAAGAAAAAGAAATAAAAGGTATACATATTGGAAGGGAAGAGGTGAAATTTTCATTATACGCAGATGACATAATGCTGTATATAGAAAACCTTAGAGACTCTGCACAAAAACTAATAGAAGTGCTACATGAATTCAGCAAGATAGCAGTATATAAGATTAACATACAGAAATTGGTTGCATTTCTTTATACTAACAATGAAATATCAGAAAAGGAAAGTAAAAAAACAATCCTGGGGGCTTCCCTGGTGGCGCAGTGGTTGAGAGTCTGCCTGCCGATGCAAGGGACACGGGTTCGTGCCCTGGTCTGGGAAGATCCCACATGCCGCGGAGCGGCTGGGCCCGTGAGCCATGGCCGCTGAGCCTGTGCATCCGGAGCCTGTGCTCTGCAATGGGAGAGGCCACAGCAGTGAGAGGCCCACCTACCGCAAAAAAAAAAAAAAAAAAAAAATCCCTTTTAAAATCACTTAAAAAAAAAAAATACTCAGAAATAAACCTGACCAAGGAGGTGAAAAACTACTAAGGTGAGAACTGTAAAAACTCTGATAAATGATCAAAGATGATTCAAAGAAATGGAAAGATATCCCGTGCTTTTTGATTGGAAAAATTAATAATGTTAAAAAATGGCTATACTAGGGGCTTCCCTGGTGGCGCAGTAGTTAAGAGTCCACCTGCCGATGCAGGGGACGCGGGTTCATGCCCCGGTCCAGGAGGATCCCACATGCCGCGGAGCGGCTGGGCCCGTGAGCCATGGCCGCTGAGCCTGTGCATCTGGAGCCTGTGCTCCGCAACGAGAGAGACCACGGCAGTGAGAGGCCCATGTACCGCAAAAAAAAAAAAAAAAAAAATGGCTATACTAACCAAAGCAATCTACAGGCTTAATGTGATCCCTATCAAATTACCCATGACGTCATTCACAGAACTAGAACAAATAATACTAAAATTTATATGGACACACAGAAGACCCAGAATTGCCAGAGCAATCCTGAAGGGAAAAAAGCTGGAGGCATAACCCTCCCAGATTTCCGACAATACTACAAAGCTATAGTAATCAAAACAGCATGGTATTGGCACAAAAACAGACACATCGGTCAGTGGAACAGAATAGAGAGCCCAGAAATAAACCCACACAGCTACAGTCAATCTACAACAAAGGAGGCAAGAATACACAATAGAGAAAAAAACAGTCTCTTCAACAAGTGGTGTTGGGGAATTTGGACAGCCACATGTAACTCAATGAAGTCAGAACACACCCTCACACCATACACAAAAATAAACTCAAAATGGCTTAAAGACTTAAATAGAAGACATGCTACCATAAAACTCCTAGAAGAGAACATAGGCAAAACACTCTCTAACATAAATCATACCAATGTTTTCTTAGGTTAGTCTCTCAAGGCCATAGAAATAAAGCAAAGGTAAACAAATGGGACCTAATCAAACTAACAAGCTTTTGCACAGCAAAAGAAACCATAAACAAAATGAAAAAACCTACAAAATGGGGGGAAATATTTGCAAATGATGTGACTGACAAGGGCTTCATTTCCCAAATGCACAAACAGCTCATACAACTCAATGACAAAAAAAACCAGACAACCCAATCGAAAAATGGGCAGAAGACCTAAGTAGACATTTCTCCAAAGAAGACATACAGATGGCCAAGAGCACATGAAAAGCTGCTCAACATTGCTAAGTATTAGAGAAATGCAAATCAAAACTACAGTGAGGTACCACCTCACACCAGTCAGAATGGCCATCATCAAAAAGTCTAAAAATAATATGCATTGGAGAGGATGTGGAAGAAAGGGAACCCTCCTACACTGTTGGTGGGAATGTAAATTGGTGCAGCCACTATGGAAAACAGTATGAGGTTCCTCAGAAAACAAAATAGAGCTACCATATCATCCAGCAATCTCATTCCTGGGCATATAATCCAGAGAATACCATAATTCTAAAAGATACATGCACCTCAATATTCATAGCAGCCTATTTACAAGAGCCAGGACATGGAAACAACCTAAATATCCATCAATAGATGAGTGGATAAAGAAGAAGTGGTACGTATATACAGTGGAATACTATTCAGCAATAAAAAAGGATGAAATAATGCCATTTGCAGCAATATGGATGGACCTAGAGATTATCATACTCAGTGAAATAAATCAGAAAGGCAAATACCAAATAATATCACTTATATGTGGAATCTAAAATATGACACAAATGAACCTATTTATGAAACAAACTCACTGACATAGAGAACAGATTTGTGGTTGCCAAGGGCAGGGGGCGGTGGAGGGTTGGCTTGGGGGTTTGGGACTAGCAGATGCAAACTACTGTATTTAAGATGGATAAACAATGAGATCCTGTTGTATAGCACAGGGAACTATATTCAGTATCCTGTAATGAACCGTAATAGAAAAGAAAAACAAACAAAGAATTTCCATTCCTCAAAAGATACCATAATGGAATTGAAAAGACAAGCCACAGAGTAAAAATTTTGACTGGTATTTAGAATATATAAAAAGCCTTATGGCCAAAAAAAAGTTGATAAGATGTTCAATCTTATCGTTAAACAAGGAAATGCAAATTAACCACAATGCAAAGCCATTAAACACCCATCAGATTAGCAAAGATGAGATGAATCCAATACTTGGTAATTTTGTGGGGCAAAGTAAACTCTCACATGTTGTGATGGAAGTATAAATTTGTACAACTATTTTGGAAATGATTTTGACATCGTCTTGTAGATTGTTGAAGATATGCAGATCTGATAACCAGTATTCCAGTTCGAGGTATATAACCAACAGAAATATGTGCCCATGTTTACGAGAATTCATGCCCAAGAATGCCTATTGCAGCATCGTTTTTAGAAGCTCCAGATTGGAAGAATCCCAAATGTCCATCAACATTAAAAGGGACGACAGCTAAACTGTTTGTATGAAGGAATATTATACCACATTCAGAAACATGAATGAATCGTTAAGAGTTTTGTGTGAATTAAGCAAGATAACAGAATGTACCCAACGGGATTCCACCTACTCAAAGCCTCAAAGAAGTAGGCTTAGGGAAACAATCATAAAGGGTAAAATGACAGAGAAAAACAAGGAAATAAATTATCATAAAAGGGAGGAGGGGTTGTAATTAGAAGGAGACCCAGGGCCAGTGGTGGGATGGTCGTTTCTGGCCACTCTGAACCATTCTAGGCAAGTGACCCAGGCTGCCAGATTTGGGATACATGTTTGTGCCCATCACCATAATCTGCCAAAATGCAGAATGAGTGCTTGTGTATGCGTATTCAATTTTCTTTCTGGGAATGTAGTGAGAAGACCCGATTCCCAGGCTTGGTTCAGCTGCCTGATTAACTTACTTGACTTAAGTCTGTTATTCACCTGCCAAGGGATGCTCTCCCTGAGGTCCAGTCGTCAGGATCCCATTCTCTCAAGTGCAAAGTGAGTGGTTTTATCAAAGGAGAAATTGTCTGTGGGAATATTTCATAAACTATAGCTCACTGAAAATGTTAGCAAATTTATCTGTTTCAAAATTTTGAAAAATTTACTGAAGACATTTGCTTTGTTCCCATTTAAAATAGTTCTCTAGGTGTAAAACTGAGATTTTGAGGGTTTAGAGAAACACTATTCCCAGCCAGGAACTACGAGGAATGCTGTCTTTCTAAAAATGTTCTATTAGGAGTTAGTGTCACACGTTGAGACAGACTCCTTGGAGCATTAACTGCACCTTCACAACCAATTATAGAGTTGTAAGAATATAAGAATTCCATCTCCAGGGGGGTATATTGTAAGTTCTATTTACATGGTAAAAATAAATGTAATGCAAGACAGTTTTTGAAAATAGCATCTAATGTTATTTATCAAGATTCTGAAATGTACATTTAATGAGTTAAAAACACTCAGTTGGGCTTCCCTGGTGGCGCAGTGGTTGAGAGTCCGCCTGCCGATGCAGGGGACACGGGTTCGTGCCCCGGTCCGGGAAGATCCCACATGCCGCGGAGCGGCTGGGCCCGTGAGCCATGGCCGCTGAGCCTGCGCGTCCGGAGCCTGTGCTCCGCAACAGTGAGAGGCCCGCGTACCACAAAATAAATAAATAAATAAATAAATAAATAAATAAAAACACTCAGTTATAATTATTTAATTATACTTAAATCAGCGTCCCCAATAATTAGAAAGGAAATCAAGCATAATGAGACTGCTTTTTATGACAATTATAGTAATTTTGTAAATTATTCAACAGAAAACATTCTAGAGAATTAACATGAAAATGTTGGTTTTGTGTGCTGAGTCATGACTCAACAAGAAGATTACGGGCATGTCTTAGCTTCTAAAGTAAACGTGCTTTTGCACTTGGTTCCTTACTTGTGGAACTTCTAATCCTTGAATGTGTCCAGGGATGGGGTAGCCAACACAGTTTCATTTATCAAAGCCTCACAATTAGCACTGGAACATTTTTTCTCATTTTAAAGGAACGCAGGACTCTTTCACGAGTACAGTTTACTTCATTTGGGACTGAAATCATCTTCCTCCATTTCCCATACAGCTTTAAACATTCAAATCTCACAGCCATTACCAACATTACTTTAAGGTAAATCACTGAAATTTCTTACTAGGATACAAGTCTCTGTTATCTATGACTGCAGACCAGGGTACGGTTATAACCAATTTCAAACGAATTAGGCTTGCAGAACCACACCTCCCAGAAAGTGACCTGTTAATACAAAACCATCTAGTAGTTCTTTTTTTTTTTTTTTTTTTTTGCGATACGCGGGCCTCTCACCGTTGTGGCCTCTCCCATTGCGGAGCACAGGCTCCAGACGCGCAGGCTCAGCGGCCATGGCTCACGGGCCCAGCCGCTCCACGGCACGTGGGATCCTCCTGGACCGGGGCACGAACCCGCGTCCCCTGCATCGGCAGGCAGACTCTCAACCACTGCACCACCAGGGAAGCCCCATCTATTAGTTCTTAACTCATGTCATGCAAGAGACTACTAGATGGACCACCTGTTTCTTAAGGTTACATGTGGGTCCTCTCAAGGATGCTAATTCTCTTATTTGGTACTTTACCATGATGATATTTGTATCTATTTATTTGGGGTGGCATAGAATTCCAAGAGGGTACTTTTCTACTCATCATTACCATCTTTCTAAAGTGAAATCAGAACCAGGCTAATAAAGATATCCAAGTAAATTGGGATCAACAAAATAATTTTTAAAATAGAACCAGTATTTAAAAGACCAACATTGAGAAATGAGGCTCATTATCAGCGTTGGATACAGGGCCTGGATATAATAGGTCCTCAATAAATCCCTTCTTTTAATACTTAAATTAAATGGCTTGAGTCCTCATTCCAAGCACTGTGGGAAACTCAGCTGGCACTTTCTGGGATTTCTAGGGATGCACATTTCTCATTATCATCTCTCTCTCTCTTATTATTATTATTTTTCTTTTGGCTGCACTGGGTCTTAGTTGCAGCATGCGGGATTTTTAGTTGCGGTGTGTGGGATCTTTAGTTGCGGCATGCATACTCTTAGGTGTGGCATGCGGGATCTAGTTCCCTGACCAGGGATCAAACCTGGGCCCCCTGCATCGGGAGCGTAGAATCTTAACCACTGCGCCATTAGGGAAGTCCCTCTCGTGATCAGCTCTTGATCTCATTCCCTGTTTTGATTGATCTCGATTCTCTCAACTGTTTTCCTGTGATTGCCTTCTTGCTTCTCCATCCTTCAATTTCTTTTTCCATTTTCCCTCTTTAACTTTTTAAAACTTATGAAATACCTGATAAATATGGAATATATATGATTTACATACTTTATAAGCATAACGATGAGATAAATGCCCATATACCCAGCTTAAGAAACAAAATATTGTCATGAAACCCACTGGGCCCTTCCCTGAACACAGCTCCTTTCTCCCCTGCAGAGATAACATCCTGCTGAGTTTTATCATCTTTGGGGTTTGCTGCTTATATATTTTTACCTAAAATATATATTGGATGGTTTTTCTTGTGTGTGAATGTTGTATAAATAGTTGTATGGTATTATTCTCCTCTAACTTGTTTTAAAAATTTTAACATTATTTTCCTGAGGTTCATCCATGTTGTTGACAATAGCTGCTAGAAAGGATTCAAATGTGTGAATATATCACAGTTTAGTTTTCCACTGTCCCATCAAAGGATATTTGGAGTATTTCCAGTTTTTTTCCTCCTGTTACAGACAGTGGCGCTCTTACACATGTCTCCTGATACGTGCGAGTGTCAAGAATTCCTACTCTGTAGGAAAAGAATTACTGAGTTAGAAGCATGGCTCAGGTTTACAAGGGGAGATCATATTCCAAAGTGTTTGTCCCAGTTCTTACATTTATCCACGGTCTGCCCTCCTATTCCAGCACTTCACCAACACTTATTATTGTCATCCTTTTAATGCCAGTCAGGCTCGTGGGTGTGAAGTTGTGTCCCACAGTGGTTTCCATTTGAATTTCCCTGAGCTGAGCCCGTTTTGATTGTTCCATTAGCCAGATAGGTTTTCTCTTCTGGCAAATGCCTGTTAAAATATCTTGCTTACTTTTTAAAGTTGAGTTTTTTATCTTGTTGACTTTAAAGATTAAATACTTTCTGAATATTAATATTTGATTGCTGTATGTACTACATATATCTACTCCAAATTTATGGGTTGATTTTCACTTTTTAAAAATGTAATCTCTTTATAATTTGTGCTTTTGGGGCATTGTTGAAAATGTTTCTTTTTTTTTCATACTCAGAGGTTATTAATATACTTTACATTATTACTTACCAAAAGTTTTCATTAGATTCTTTAATTCTTCTAAAATGGATTTTTGGTTATAATGCGATCATTTTTTTTTCATTTTTCACATAGATAAACATATGCCCCAGCAAAAATAATTAGACGCCCATCCTTTCCCCAGAAATGTGCAATCCCAGTATATGTCAAGTATCCGTGTACTTGTGGATCTGTTTCAGGGCTCTCTATTTTAGTTCACTATCTTATTTTCTTTGCAGTGCATAAATGCCAAACTGTCTTAATTATTACAGCTTTAGAATTGCATCATGATGGAATAATATGGAACAGACTTACCCTCTGTCAATTTCAGGGCTTTCCAGAGAAACAGAATGAATAGGATGCATGTTTATCATAAGAAACTGTCTCACATAATTATAGAGTCAGGAAATAGAAAATCGGCAGTGTGGACCAGGCCCAAGATCCAGGAGAGACACTGGGCAGGTCTAGTTCTAAGGCCACTAGCCTGGAGACTGGGGAGAGTCGACGGTGCAAAGACTGGCAGACAGACACCCAGAAAAGCTGGTGGTGCAGGTGGAATCTGAAGACTGTTTGCTGGAGAAGTTTTCTTTTGCTTGGGGAGACCAGTCTCTTTGTCCTTTTCAAGCCTTCAGCTGATTGGATGAGGCCCATCACATTTATGGACAGCAATCTGCTACACTCAGAGTTCACCGATTTAAATGTTCATCTCATACAGAAGCCCTCATCTAGTAGATACGTAAAATTAATCATCACACCCTCCTACCTTAAATGACTTCAAAAACAGACAAAATACAGTTTTCAGACATTGGACACAAAGCCCTACAGAACAATGATCTCTGAGTGAAATCTTATCATTGCCCAGCTTACTGCCTAGAAAACGCTGTGAGGATACAGCACAGGGAGAGGAAGGCAAACAAGACCGTGTTGGTCTCCCTTGGATGAGGAAACAGAGTTGAGAATTTGAGGACACCAAGACGGCTAAAACTCGCAGAATAAAGCCCTGGACAGGAGAGAGCTGCACATGACAAGCCGAAACCAGCAGAAGGCCTTCCCCCAAGTCCTCGCCTCAGTCAGTCCTGATTAGCGTGTGTGTAAGGAAACTCTGGGAAGGCACTAATGGAACAGAGCAGGTGGAACAATCTTTAGAGCAAAGAGATGGCCAGGAAGCGTTCATGTCCCCACTGGCTGGAGTGGGAAAACCTGACAATGCACGGGGCGTTGGGTAGACTACTCAGAAAGATATTGCCTCAGTAGTAGCTCAGAATTCTTCCTAGACCCAAGGCTGTTCTGACCGTTCCTAACAGGACCACCTTGCATGTAAGCCTCAAAAAGAACAAGCTGTTTGCAAGGGTGAGCGCTTAGGGCCTTCTCAGGTCTTTCCTGAGCATGTTCACAGCCCTGTGCAAGCACATAGCCTTCTAAATTCCCAGGAATATGTCAGAGCATTTCAAAGTCCCTATGGGGTCTCAGTCCCCAGATTTTTCCTTTTAAGTTTTTTGGTTAGCTTATTGATTGTCCCAACTGTTAGCCACTGCCTGAGTCAGCCATGGTATTCAACAAGTGCCTCTGATTATTTTCAACAGATCTTTTGGAGAAGAGGGTTTTGTGCTTAGTGAGCTCTAAGTCAGGTTAACTAAAACAGCCTTGGCAGTGGGGTCTTCCAGGGAACCAGCAAAGAGGTTATATAATCAGAGTTCTCTGGGAACGAGGGTTTGAAGGAGTTCCAATCCAAATTTGCGCCCTCTGGTGGCTGCCAGGCTGCTGCTTTTCATTAGGATTAAGAGATGTTCGTTTTCCAGGCTACCTCAGAGCCAGAGAAAGGGAGAGGAGAGTAGGGCAAGTTCAAGTGCCACGAATCTCACTGCTCTTAACGAGGTTGTCATTTTTATTAAATAAATGCTCCCTGGATTGCTGAAAGCTTTTGGTTAATTTCCAGAGCTCTGAAAAAGTTGAACTTGACCATTTTTGCGAATTTTATCATTGCTTTTATGGAGCAGGAATTTTTCAGATGCTCTTCTCCATTTTTACGTATATTTGACATCAAAAATGTATACTGTAGGGCTTCCCTGGTGGCGCAGTGGTTGAGAGTCCGCCTGCCGATGCAGGGGACACGGGTTCGTGCCCCGGTCCAGGAGGATCCCACGTGCTGCGGAGCGGCTGGGCCCGTGAGCCATAGCCGCTGAGCCTGCGCGTCCGGAGCCTGTGCTCCGCAACGGGAGAGGCCACAGCGGTGAGAGGCCCGCGTACCGCCAAACAACAACAAAAAAAATTGTACTGTAATTTTACATGGTATGTAGCAAAGTTGTATACTATAAACTCTAAAACATCCACCAAAGGAAAGAAAACAAAGAGTTATATATAGTAAACCAACAAGAGATAACATGAAATTATAACAGTAATTCAGTTAATAAAAAAAAAGAGAAAGAGGACAAGGGAAACGAATGAGAAGTGGCACAAATCGAGAACAAATCACAAGAGGACAGATTTAAACCCAGCCATATCAACAATCGCATTATGTGCAAATGTGTTAAGGACCCCAACTGAAAAGCAGAAGTTGTCAGTTTGGATTAAAAAAAATCATAAGGCCAAGTCTATGCCTGCCTAAGGGAAACCCAATTTAAATATATAGATAAAAGAAGCTGCAGTGCTCCAGTGGCCTGAAGGAATGTCCCAAGTGTTGACTGTTGGTAGCAAAAGTACAGGAGGCTTCGGGACACGCAACGTGGTGGACAGTGACCCAGGCCAACCCGGTCACTTACAAGCACGGTTACAGAAATGTCAGAGCACGTCGCAGACTGAGTGTAATCTTCGAAGTGAGTCATTCAGGAGAATAAGTTCCAGTAAGTAGTGGCATAAATGTTACATAAGGTGAAAACAACTAGGTTGGCATGAAGATTCCTGAAGGGGCGAGGCTGGTGTGGTGCCTGTTCTCACTTACAGGCTCCATTTAGGAGCCGAGATGCCATCTGGGGGTGGCCCCTTCCGTCTTCTTTGACGTTCTGCTGCTTCAGACACTGCAAATTCCTCCTTCCTCTGTGGAAACATTGACTCCACGCAGACCACAAAGCTTTGCACTTCCTACATTGCAGAACAATTATCGATTGAGTATTCCCGAAAGGCTTTGCAAGGTTCTTAACAGCAATGACTGTCTTACTTGTCTTTGCATTTCTGATGTCTGGCCCCATGCCTGGCCGAGAGTAGGGATTCAGTGAATGTTTGTTGAATGGGTGAATACAGAAATCCCTTACAGCCTGTGGAAATTCTAGAAAATAAATTTTATCTTCGGTATAAAGTTTGCGTAGTATTAATTAGACAAAAGCAATGAGAATGACGAAGTCCTGTAGCTGGCCAATAAAAGTGACTGAGCCTCATCAGATAACCTTTACATGGGGCGCACAAAACTTCTTACCTGAAAATGGAAACTCAACACTTCAGTTAAGAAAAGCATTCCCGATTAAGAGCACTTGATTAGAAAGAGCTCATTAACGAAAAACAATACTATTTTTATAAGGACTAAGCTCCTTTTATCCTGCCCTGGTTTGGTTTCACGCTTCAACAGATAGCACCTTTGGCAGTCACGGCTGCTTGCACTGCCAAAGGCAGTGTTCACGGCGGGTCAGGCCCTTCCCTGACATCATTCTGGAAGAGATCACCAGCTAATTAGCTGCATAAGCTGGTCGCCATTATTGCTTCCAAGCTCCAAGTGGGGCCGTCTGATGGAATCACAAGGACCTTATAAAAAATGAGTTGATTTTTTTTTTCCAAGGGCACAAAAATGCTTCTTAGAATACTGAAACTTAGGAGAGTTACAGTGGAATGTACCTCCTTAAGGGTGACCTGTAGATAATCAGAAGAGCCGGAAAAAAGTTGCTGGGATAGGATAGGATGAATACTTTTGGCTTTTTCTACAGACTAGACGTGGAAAAAAAGATCTGTTTCTCAGATCTTAGCTTCTCCCCCTTCAACTCCCGTTTCCCAACAATATATCAGCCATGGTGTCCACTGTGGCTTCTCACAAAAGTGGAATCTGTCTTCAGGCTCTTTTTCTCTGAACAGGGCATCTTCCCTCTGCCCCTTGCGTGCTCGAGCCCCACCCCGCCCTCAAGAGGTTCTATGCGTCCCCCTGCTACTTGCAAAGACCATGCTTTTGTTTGCCGAGGAAACGCTAGTCAGTTTGGAATCTGTCGTTTGTATCTATGTAAATCGGTTAATGGTCGCTCTTTCTTAAATTGTCTTCAGTTAAAGATACTCTGTGTGGATTTTATGCCCCATTGTGGACTGGAAGGCGGGTGGGGGCGGGGGAGCTGGAATCACAGGAGAGAGCATTTGCTTTGAAGGGGCTTCCTGAATTATTGCCGAGTATTTCAATTCTTATTCCCTTCTTCGTTCCTCTTCCTGGGAAATTCCAAAGTAGAGCTTTTAGCTTTGAAGACTTAAAATTTAAAGAGTTAACTCATTCCCGATTTTAGTCAAAGGCCATTACAAAATACAATAATACCATCTTTTAAGTAACTTGAAAGACTTCAACTGTGGCCACAGAAATTTGTAACAAAAGTCTCACGTTTGTTTGAAATATGACTTACCTACTCAGAGTGTGTCACCAGGAACAGCTCACTCGGTTGTGAGTTCCATAGTTGGGAAAGGGACTGTACTTGGTTCCCCTTGGTTTCCCTGGGGTGTCCAGCATGGAGCTTCAGAAATTCATTGAATGGACGTTTTATTAATATTCTTGGGGCAGTCAATGCAAATGAGAGGCTTCTTTAGGTCCCAAACATAAAACAGTAATAGACGCTGAGGAAGTCACTTTGACTGATGAAATTTGTTCCAGAAAGAAGTGATTTCTAGTCTGGTGACCTAGATCAGTCACCTCTCAGTCTGCACATCTGTAAAATGGAGCGGCCTCAAAGTCCTGCTGAGTGAAATATCATATAAAATGCTTCATTGAGTGAGGCGCATAAAACGTGTCTGGCCCTCGGTGAGCACCCAATAAATACACGCGGGCTTCCTCTTTCTTCTTTCACGATTTGTCTTGAACAGTCCCAAAGCCAGTGTGACGTGGTTGCAGCTACATGAACAAAACAGACCGAAAGATCGTCCCTAACTCAGCACTGCAGGTAGAGCTGCTTACTGCGCTAAAAATACCCTACAACTCCTTTTTGTTGAGATTTGTGCCCATTTTGTTACATTATACCCTATTAGTTAAAGACCCTTGGGGAAAATTTATGATTCAGGCTTAATATTAGAAATAGACATGCTTCTCACAAGTGAAACCATGTGTAATTATTAGTCAAACCCTTTTCACCTGCCGTCACTAATCGGTCATTTTAAGACGTGCAGTTCCTCCAGGCAGCATGGAGCCTAAACAATAAGATGTTTGCTTGAGTTGTTTTCCAGAAACTTGGAATCAGCTGTGTCGAATTCGAGCTGAGCTGGTTGAGACTGGATGGGACCCCAGACCCTCTGACTTAGCCAGTGCCCGTGTCCACTCGGTGACCTTTAGGACTTGCATGGGCCTGTAGTCCAGGTACACCTGCCCTGAAGACTGTGCACCTGTTTCCAATCCCCTTTCCCCAGGCTCCCCAGCCTCAGACCTCCCTGCTTCTTTATCCTATAAATACCACTGGCCCCTTGCCTTGGGGGCAGGTATGAGGTCTATTCTTCCGTGTCTTCACTTTCCTGCCTGGAGAATAAACCCTCTGCTGTGAACCTCTGCTGTGAGACGGGCAAAACGAACCTGATTCGGTAACGCAGCAACTAGTTTGTGGGTTTTCTGAACCTTGAATTGTGTAATTGATCACATTTTTCTCTTTCTGTTGGCTGGCAGAAAACTTAGAATCAAATTTGTTGCTTAAACTTTAGAAGTATATGTTCTTGCGTCAATTCACTCCTAGTTCTACTTTATCTATCAATTTTTCCACGTTGCAACATATTTTTACCGATATTTAATTACTGTGATCTTGATATGTATTTGTAAGCTGTCTGAAATCCTAGGGAAGAGTATAAGAGACACAGACAAATATATATATATATAATTTGTCATCTTGTCATATATATATGACGAAAGATTCCAGACTCCAGGCCTCTGTGTGGGAATAAGTTTATGTTGTTTTGAGCCCCCTAATCTGTGGTCATTGGCTCTGGGGCTTTCAGGAAACTGATACAACCGTGTTGAAATGAGGATTGGCTATCGCTGGAAGAAAATTTTCCATGAGTATCTCATTTTTTTTACAGTGAAATATAGTTGATTGACGGTGTTGTGTTAGTTTCAGGTGTACAGCAAAGTGATTCAGTTGTACATATATATTCTTTTCCATTATGGTTTATTGCAAGGTATTGAGTAGAGTTCCCTGTGCTCCACAGTAGGGCCTTGTGGTTATATCTATTTTATATAGAGTAGTGTGAATTTGAAGACTTAAAGTTTCAACTGTATCTGCTAATCCCAAACTCCTAATTTATTGCTCCTGCACCCCTTTGCCCTTTGGTAACCGTAAGTGTGTTTTCTATGTCTGTGAGTCTGTTTTGTAAATAAGTTCATTTGTATCATTTGTTTTTGTTTTTGTTTTTTAAGAGTCCACATATAAGTGGTATCTTTTTTTTTTTTTGCGGTACGCGGGCCTCTCACCGTTGTGGCCTCTCCCGTTGCGGAGCACGGGCTCCAGACGCGCAGGCTCAGCGGCCATGGCTCACGGGCCCAGCCGCTCCGCGTCATGTGGGATCTTCCCGGACCGGGGCACGAACCCGTGTCCCCTGCATCGGCAGGCGGACTCCCAACCACTGCGCCACCAGGGAAGCCCTACGCGGTATCTTAATGATATTTGTCTGACTTCACTTAGTGTGATCATCTCTGGGTCCATCTGTGTCACTGCAAATGGCATTATTTCATTCATTTTATGGCTGAGTAACATTCCATTGTATATATGTGCCACTCTTCTCCATTGTATATATGTGCCACATCTTCTTTATCCATTCATCTGTCGATGGACACTTAGTAGTTTGCTTCCATGTTCTCACTTTTGTGTGTCTTACAAGGAAGGCACTGGCCGCCCTTTGTCCTGGATCATCTTTTCAAGGATCAGCCTTGGAGACAGTATCTCCCTTCAGAGCCAAGGGCAGGACAACTACTGCCCCTGGTAACAGGTTTGGGTTCCCCATATACAGGGCTTCCCTGAAGTGCAGCCCACTGCGTGTTCAGGCATCATCTGGCCCGCCTCCATCACCTGTGGGGTTTGGGGCTTGGGGGCCGTGCAGAATGCTGACACCTGGGCTCTGCCATTCCTGTGAGTGATACGACGTCTCTGACCCCAGGAGTCTCGTATCTCCTACCAGCATCCAGGAAGCTGCAGATTTACCTGTGGGTTTGATGGTAGGTTAAATCTCGGCCTCCTCCCAGTTACTGACAGACACCATTCTTGAATCTTCTGTCATCAGGCTGTGGGCACCATTCTAGCTCTGCCTCCACGCTCTGCACATGCCTCACTTAATTCCATCCCCTCCCTTGAAATTCTCTAAAACGTGTGAACGAGTCACTTGTCAGAGAAGCAGAACAATTGTAAAGAAGTCGATTTATTATAACATTGTATGTCTGTGTCGGTCAGGGAAGGGGAGTAGAGAAGAGGGAAATTTTTGCTTTTAAAACTCTGCTGAGTCGAGGAGTAGAGACGGGCACGCAGGAACATGAACACGTGTTATCTTCACAAAGTCACGTGGACTCAAGAGTGCTCTCGTGAGGACAAATCATCCCTGCTCGTCCCCTCGAATTAGATGGGGAGCTGATTTGTTGACAGCTCCTCTGTAGGCGAGAGACACGCATTCCTCTCCCAATCCCCCCGCCCGCCCCGGAGAGCTCAGATAAGGAATCATATCGGTGCACGTTGAGCTTTATGAAATGACTAATTGGCGCCCTGTGTGGTTAAACGTCATAAACCCATCCTATCAGCAGCGCTGTCGTCATGGAGCACCAGGCGGGAGGAAGGGCAAGGAGGATGGGGTCGTTGGCAAGGGCAGGCTGCAGGCAGTGTGGACCGGAGGCTGCTCTGCGCACCATCCTTCCTGCCCAGCACGTCGGCCAGGCTCTCGCTGGCTCGCCAGCCCCTAACCTCCTTTCTTGCTTCCTGCCTGGAGAGCCCGGGAGGCCCCCGCGGCAGCAGCACAGCCTGAAAGCCACATGCCGCAGGCTGAGACCCCAGCGTAGACGGGCTGAACTGAGACATAAATGTCAGTGGGAGAAGGTCGCTCTCCGGATTGCCCTGTGCCTTCCCCCACTTTGGGGTTGGGGGGTTGTGGACCCAGAGCGGCAGCTGCTCCAGCCGCAGGACCCTCCCCTCAGCGGAGGAGGCGAGGGCACCCGGGCCTCGGGAAAGCCTCCAGGGCAGTGGAGGCGGTGCCAGCGAGGGAAGCCTCTGCCCATCAGTCCTTCCACGACGGAGACGGACCAACGTCTCTGGCGTCTCGGGAAAGGAGTCCCCGTGCTGCTCATCAAGACTCTTCCCGTCATAAGGGGCAGAAACCCGAATGAAACGTGGACTTACAGCGTCAACAAGCAAAGTCTGGGGGTGGAGTGTACATCACAGGCTCGGGAGACCCCTCTGATGTCAGGGCAGCTGCCTCTCCTCCTCTGTACACGTCCGCGTCCCTGTGGGGAGAGCACCCGGCGTCTGCATCCCTGCTCAGCATCCCACTGCTCAGCCATAAGATCCAAGACAAGGGCTCTGTCCCAGCCTGGGTCACCCCTCATCTGGGGGTCCAGGCCTGTGCCAGGGTGGCCTCACGTGCTACCTGGATGAGGAGGGCTGAGCGCCCACTGGTGGCCGGCTCTTTTGTAGGCGAGAGGGAGAGTGTGGGGCGCAGGTCCTCACAGACATAACGGGAGACGCCCCTTCCAAGGCCAGTGCAGACCCAGCTCTGCGGTGGCCGTGAACAGCCAGGTGCTTCCACAGCCAGACCGACGGCAGCCTGGGCGGTTCTGCACTTAATGAACCACACGGCGGGCCTGGGTTGAGTCTGCTATTCGATGGGGTTTTGGCCAATTTCTGGTCACCAGTGTCTGGGGCAAGCACATTCCACTGTCCAGTAGTGCTGAGTCCTGTGGAACGGACTCCCTTGTAAGCTTCAGGGAGGCGAGGGCCCTTTAAGCCAAGTCTAGGTTCCTGTATCTTCAGCCACAGCTGTTCGGCCCTTAGAACGGGCCAGCAGACAGCGGCTTCATTCTGCCTTTTCCCACTCTCACGCCCCTGGTAGATATCACTGATGAATCAATGCACTCTTTCCCACCAAGCCAGAGGGGGCCTCAGAATCTTCCTGGACAAAGCTATCCGGGGAGTCACTCCCTGGTGTGTCATGAGGGTGCTGAGATGAGGCCCATGTGTTATCCCCGTGCTGTGCTGTCGGTTACTGATGGCCTCCTTCTATTACGCCTCTGTCCGCAGATGGAGGACCTGTGTGAAGTTTCCAGTGGTCAACTGCATGTAGACTACACCAGGTGGAAAAGCAGTGTGGGCCTGTGCTCCTCGGAGGATGTGACAGGGGCTGAGCCTTGTGGACAAGACTCTCTTACCAAGGCGTCGTGTGAAAAATGCACGTTAGAATGATATGGAACCTTCTAGATACAGCCACGTATTCAAGGTAAGAGGTACCGTTGAATATTTTCTAACAGTCAGTGTACATAGGCATTTCCAGATTTTCATGTTTACGGATGAATGAACAGAAACCACAACAATATAGGGGCCATAAAAATTTTAAAGTATGAAGAGCATGGCCCTAAAGAAGAAGAGTAAGTTTATACTTTAGAGGAGATTTGCTACAGCAAAAGTGGATGCCAGCCTTGGAAACCAGCTTGTTTGTGATCTCAAACAACTACGTGAAAATACTAACTTTACAGAACGGTATGGAAGCTACAAAAGAGCAACGGGTAAGGATGCAGCCTGAGACAAAGACAGCCCTGGATTAAAAGAATAAAACAAAATTAAAATGCTTGTAAAGGCAATACAGAGCAGAATTGACAGTGTTGAAAACTGAATTTGAAATGTAACACAAATTTAAGAATCTTTCCAAAAACAAGAAGCACGAGGTTGAAGGACACAGATGACTTGAACAAGACAATTAACAAACTTCAGTTAATGGAGAGATGCATAAACCCGCACCAGGTCCAGGAGCTTTATAAATGTGTTCTTCCAAACATTTAAGGAGTCTCTATTATGCGTACATATATTGTCTGGGAGAATAGAAAAAAGAGAGAGTTTCCCCAACTCATGAGACTACAAAGATTCTCAATGTCATAGCTAGACAAGAATAAGAATAGAAAAGGAAATTACTGGCCAATTTTACTAATAAACATAGATTTTTAAAATTCTCCATAAACTTTGAGCAAATCAAATCCAGCAGGGTATAAAACAATAATACATCATGACCAATGCAAGGATGTGGCACGTTTGAACATTAGAAAGTCTAATATAATTCAATATGTCAGCAGGTTAAAGAAGGTAAACCGTCTCAGTGGAGCAGACAACGCACTAGATAAAATTTGGCGTTCATTGTCATTTATGCAAAGAGAAATTTCGTAAACTAAGACTAGAAGGGAATTACTTTAAAATGACAAAGAGTAACAGTCAAAACTCTACATCGCACATGATACTTAATGTTGAAATGGTAAATCTTTCCTTTTGTAAATCAGGTACAAATGTGCCAACAATCAGCACATCTATTCCACGTTGCCTTGAAGGTCTCCTTCTTAGCTGCACAGCAAGACGAGGAAAACAACAGAAGGGATCGGGCCCAGAAGGAAGATGCCCAACTGTCATTCAGAGATGACATTATTTTCTACATAGAAGACCCAGGAGAACCCGCGGAAAGATGACTAAGATGTTTGGGCATCTTAGTTTGGGCAACTGTATGTTTCACATCGGGATGCGCTGTGCGGTGAGTGAGTAGCGGCCCAGCCCTCCCTCGTCCAGGACTGAGCTCCATGCAGACTGTGGGGCAGTGAGCACGGGGGTGCAGACCCCATTCCCAGCCCACCACGAGGAGGCGGCAGGCAGTTAAACAGGACGATGATGACGTAGTGATTATTACAAGGGAGAAATCAGACTGTGGCCGGAGCCTCTGACCCGGTGCAAAGGGAGGGAGGGGGCCAATAAATCTTCCCGAGGGCCTGAGCCGCAAGAGGCGGCTCCCGTGGGGCGCGCCCAGGTGTGTGGAGCTGGGTGTGGGAGACGCAGGTGAGGCGCCAGCGCCGAGGTGAAGGCCTTGGAAGCCAGGGTGAGTGCTTCGAGCCTTACCCCAGGGGCAGTGGAAGCCGTCCTCGGCCTTCCGGCAGGTTGCATATTAGAAAACTGCCCTGGATGGAGTGTGTTGGGTGATGTGTGCCGGGGAGGGCTGTGCTGGGCTGGAGCCCCGGAGACTGGGTGGGATATGCTCCAGGGAAAGATCCAGGCGAGGGGGGGTGAGGGCGGCCTGTACAAGAGAGGCCGGGAGGGGTCGGATGGACGCGAAGTGTAAAGGGAAGAAGGACACTCATGTTTCTGGCCAGCGTGGGCTGAAGGCTGGAAGGAAAAGTACCAGAATGGTAAAGTTGTCTCTTAGCTGTGAAATTATCAGGGACTTTTGTGTTCTGCATGACAGCCTCTATTTCCCAGTCTTCTATAGAGGATTTACTGCTTTCATAATCAAGGCAAGGTGATGACGCACCCTTTCCTCACTCCTAACATCCACCCCTAGGACTGCGTTCCCTTCCAGGAGAACCGCTGTGAGCCCTGCTCACGGAAACATGGCTTGGCCACGTGCTATTCTCCCACGTGAAACGTTTCACTTTTTCTCGGTGGTTTCTCATGGCGGTTTGTAATCCCGAAGGACTGCATGGCTTGGAGGCTAGCGAGTGGTATGAAAAAGCGGGGAGAGCCCAGGCTTTGCAGAAACGGGGACCCGCGTTGCTCAGCAGTTCAGTGGTCTTGGGAGAGTCCCCCGACTGCTCTGGGTGAACCAGCTGTCACCCTCTCAGTGTCAAGTGGAATAACAGGGGTGAAGCACTTGTGCCTCAGCAGGCAGAGTTAGCGGCGCTGTGGCCCGGCCCGCAGGGCAAGGTCAGGCCCCTTTCCTGGCACTTAGGTCCTTGAACAGCTTGCCTGAGACTAACTGTCAGTGCCACCTCCTCACCCTCCACTCTCCTACGAAGCGCCCCCCGTACCCCACTGCACTGCCCCAACCCCTGCACACGGAGTACTTCCAGACGGAGGCGGTGCTGCGTGCTCTCTCGAGAGGATGCACTCTAGTCTAAAGGATCGTGTGTCCTGGCATCCCGTGCATTTCCCATTTGTCCACAGTGACCGTGTCCTTTACTGAGCTCAGCTTTAGGACCTCAGACCCATGTGGTCTGCTCGATCCTGGTGGACTGTGGGTTTGATCCCGTGAGGCTCAGACCTCGGACAAACGACTTCTCTCTGAACCTCAGTTCTCATCTGTAAATTGCAAGTAATGATATCCACCGTGTGGTGATTAGAAATCACATTCATAAAGTGACTGGCCTTCCCCCATAGTGGGTGCTCAGTAAATCAGTTCTGTGATTCCAGAGGTGCTGTAGTGATTTGCCTGTGATTTTGTATTTTCCAAAAATATGCAAAAATACATTATTGTCACCAGTATGACTGGCTTTTGGGGGAAGGAGGAGTATAGATTTACATTTAAAATCATGTTTTACATATACTGGACAATTTTCTGGGCCTAGTCTATGTAATTCTTTCAGATATCCACTGGATTTAACCCAAGGAAAGGCCAACTAGTCAATCAAGGCCAGAAGTCCCCCAGATCTGTAGCACCCGCTGAGTAAGTGATCTAAGAGAAAACTGCATCCTTTCAGCCGTTACTCCTCTCAAGCCATGTTTAGTTCAAACTAGGTGTTCAGATGAGACGGATAATACTCAGCAAAGCTGCAGGGGAGGAAAGGTGCAGAGTTGGCGACCAGAGGAAACTTATTCGTCACCCTCATCCCTTCCAGACCTAGGATGCGTGACCTTCAATTAACGCATTCCCGGGGAAGTACAGAATAAAAAAGATACACTCACTGTGTAAATAAATACAAAATGCTTCTTCAAAGTGTTGTTAAAATTAGGTCTCACGCGTTCGAACATGCAGACTGTTGGTGGGGGTCTCAGAACCTGCAGAAGCCACTTGCCACCTTGGGATAAGAAAGTATCACTCCAGCTGCAGCTGTCAGGCACCTCCAAGGCCCCGGGAGGCCGCAGCCATGGAGGGAGACAGAGGACCAGCGGTGCAGGGGGAAGGGCCAGCGCTGGGCTTCACTCTTCAACTGGCCTTTGGGGAAATCTAACATTTCTCAGCCCTTTTCTCAGACCAGGAAGGCAAAATTCCATCGTCCACTATCTCTAGAATTCTGGCAGGAATGGTGTCCTGGGGGCATTCAAGCAGGAAGCAGGTCCCCACGGGACAGAAGTACACAGGCACAGGCCATGTGAGAAAATCCCAAAGACGTGATCTTTCTGGCATTAGCAGCAATCTTTCTGGGGATTCCCTTTTGCAGGGGTGGGCTTAGCCTTATCTCATTGCAAAATAATTTCTTTCTCTCTGCTTGGAAAGCCCTGGAAAATAAGTCAAACTATTGACATGGCCGTATTAATCTCATTCTCATTTTTCCTGAGACCTATGGGTTGTCTTGCCCATAATCAACTAGGGTAATTTCAGGAAATTATTCCACTTGTAATTATTTTTCTACTTTCTGATGTCTTCCTTTGACATTTAAGAAAATAATTCATTTACAAACAAGAATAGCTTGCAAAAAAAAAAAAAAAAAAGAATAGCTTGCAGATGGCTTTTTTCCCAGGAGAGAAATTTCCAGAATAGGCTATAAATGAAGATAATCAGATACACTGTTTCCCAGAGATGACCGAGGATTTGAAAGGTTTGGGGGACTTTATAGACCCTCCCAACTATCACTCCTAGTTTTCGTCTCACCTCTATTTTTAGGGTTGGAAGTGTGAAGACACTTGTCCATAAAACTGAAATTGGATCCCTGAGAACTGGGTGTCAGCGGGTCTCCAGGAGGGCACACTCTGTGGCAGAAGCACGCCGGTCACGTGCTCGGCAGAGAGCCCGTGGCCTTTGGCTGCAGGTCCAGCAGGCGCGCTGCTGGCCTGGAGCCAGAACCACGAGCTGCAGGAGCCATGTGCACTTCGGAGCCCCTGGGAAATGTCGCAGAAGTTCATTGTCGCAGGCCCGTCAGGGAGCCTCTGCTGGACTCACGTGCTCCCTGCTGGAACTCCAGAATCACAGGCTCCTTCTTCTACTGCTCAGTGAATTTCCACATATTCCCATCCTGGGATTCAGTTTTAACAGAAGAATTGGCACAATACGGATATTCCTATACTTCACTGCAAGAGAAGCATCTGCACAGACTTTCTGCATTTATGAGCTGGAAAACCATGTAAACTGTTTATACTTCTCGGGTGAGATGTGAAATCGGGAGGTGACGTGTACATGCGTCAGAGGCCCGGGGGAGGGTCCTTCTGCTTTGATGTCTCTTTGCTTTACCACATCATGAACGGACAAAGGGGCAGGATGTTTAAAAAGCACAGGCTTTAGGGACAAAAGCAGCTCTACTGCTTATCAACTGTGTGATGTCTGGGAAGTAATTCCCTTGGGCTCACCTGTTTCTTGGGGATAATGACACGGAATCTCCTTAGTTTGTTGTGAGAGTCACCCGGTAGCAACACCTGCATTGGTGGGCAGTCAGTAAAGATTATGTTCCTTTCTTTACCCCAACCTGTGACCCAGCAGCTCTGGAAGATGTTTATTCCAGCCTGTTCGTTAAGCATAAAATGAAAACCACATGATCCTTTCTGAACACCAGTGATGCGCAAGAGACAGACATACTCCCCATCCTGCTCTCAGTGTACTGAGAACGGCAAGGAATAGCTAAACGCCATAAAATATACAAAAAGCACAGTAAGCAAGAGACAACCAATTATCCAGAATATATAAAGAACTCCTACAACTCAACAACAAAAAGAAAGACAGCCCAATTTTTTTTAAATGGGCAATAGATCCGAATAGACGTTTCTCAAAAGAAGATGCCAGGAAGCATGTGAAAAGATGCTCAGTTTCACTGGCCATCAGAGAAACGCAAACCCAAATCACAGTGAGATACACCTCCCATCCATGAGAATGGCTGTGATTAAAAGACAGATAATAACACGTGTCAGAAAGGATGTGGATAAATTGGTACCCTCAGACCCTGCTGATGGGAACGTAACATGGTGCAGTGACTTTGGAAGATGGCATGGCATTTCCTGGAAAGGTTAACTATAGAGTCACCCTATGACTCAGCAAGCCCACTCCTAGCTATGTACTCAGGAGAAGTGAAAACACGTCCACAGAAAAATCTGCACATGAATCTTCATAGCAGCGTTATTCAAAAGAGCCAGCCGTGGAAACAACCCAGATGTCCCTCAACTGACGAATGGATAAGGAAAACGTGGTTAGGTCACCCATCTGATGGAATATTCTTTTGCAGTAAAAAGGAGTGAAGTACTGTGATACATGCTACGACGTGGATGAACCTTATACTAAGTGAAAACTTTACACTCAATGAAAGAAAGGTCACATACTGTGTAATTCAATTTCATTCTGTGAAATATCCAGAATACATTCATCTATAGAGACAAGAAGTAGATTAGTGGTTCCCTAGGGCAGAGCTCAGAGGCTTTTTGGGGAGAGAGGTGTGTAAGTTTCCCAGGGCCGCCATAACTCGGTGGTTTAGAACAGAGATTTATCCCCTCACAGTTTTGGAGGCTACAGGTCCAAGATCCCTGCTGGCAGGGCCCTGCTCCCCCAAAGGGCCTAGAGAAGAAGGTTCCAGGGGCTTGGGGAAGATGCCTTCCTTACCTCATGTAGCATATGGTTGTCTGCAATCCTTGGCTTTCCTGGTTTGTAGAAGCAACACTCCAGCCTCTGCCTCTGTCCTCCCATAGCCTCCACCCCTATGTGTCTGTGTCTCTGCAGCCAAACTTCCCTTTTCTTCTAAGGATGCCAGATACTGGACTTTGGGGCACTCAAATCCAGGTGACTGCATCTTTGGCATCTGCCAAAAACCCTGTTGCCCTATTAGGTCGCCTCCCCAGGCTCCAGGGATTAGGACTTGAACATACAATCTCTTGGGGGACACAATTCAACGCACGACATGGAGAACCGGGGGGACACTGCTCACAGGTCCAGCCTGTCTGTGGTGCCACAGGCCGCAGCGAGCTGAGGGCGGAAGGCAGTCCTGATGGTTACGGCGACTCCCGAACAAGGCCCAGCTCAAGGAGTCGAGTGGCCCTTGGGAAATGTTTTGTTACATGAGAGTATTATTCAGTTTATGTCTAGCTCTTAGGAACTGATTTTTGTTTTACTTAATACGCTCGCTTAATACTGTCTTAATTTCTGAAGAAATTATCATAGAACATTGTGGACATAAATCTTTTTTTTTTTATTTAATTTTATTTCTTTTTTTATACAGCATGTTCTTACTAGTTATCCATTTTATACGTATTACTGTATATATGTCAATCCCAATCTCCCAATTCATGCCACCACCACCATCCTCCTCCCGCTTTCCTCGCTTGGTGTCCATACGTTTGTTCTCTACACCTGTGTCTCTATTTCTGCCTTGCAAACCAGTTCATCTCTACCATTTTTCTAGGTTCCCCATATATGCGTTAATATATGATATTTGTTTTTCTCTTTCTGACTTACTTCACTCTGCATGACAGTCTCTAGATCCATCCACATCTCTACAAATGACCCAATTTCGTTCCTTTTTATGGCTGAGAAATATTCCACTGTATATATGTACCACATCTTCTTTATCCATTTGTCTGTCGATGGGCATTTAGGTTGCTTCTGTGACCTGGCTATATTGTAAATAGTGCTGCAATGAACATTGGCGTGCATGTGTCTTTTTGAATTATGGTTTTCTCTGGGTATGTGCCCAGTAGTGGATTGCTGGGTCATATGGTAGTTCTATTTTTAGTTTTTTAAGGTACCTCCATACTGTTCTCCATAGAGGCTGTATCAATTTACATTCCCACCAACAGTGCAAGAGGATTCCCTTTTCTCCACACCCTCTCCAGTGTTTGATGTTTATAGATTTCCTGATGATGCCCATTCTAACTGGTGTGAGGTGATACCTCACTGTAGTTTTGATTTGCATTTATCTAATAATTAGTGATGTTGAGCAGCTTTTCATGTACTTCTTGGCCATCTGTATGTCTTTGGAGAAATGTCTATTTAGGTCTCCTGCCCATTTTTAGATTGGGTTGTTTCTCTCTTCAATATTGAGCTGCATGTGTTGTTTATATATTTTGGAGATTAATCGTTTGTCCATTGATTCATTTGCAAATATTTTCTCCCATTCTGAGGGTTGTCTTTTTTGTCTTGTTTATGGTTTCCTTTGCCTTGCAAAAGCTTTTAAGTTTCGTTAGGTCCCATTTGTTTATTTCTGTTTTTATTTCCATTACTCTAGGAGGTAGATCAAAAAAGATCTTGCTGTGATTTATGGCAAAGAGTGTTCTTCCTATGTTTTCCTCTGTTTTATAGTGTTCAGGCTTACATTTAGGTCTCTAATCCATTTTGAGTTTATTTTTGTGTATGGTGTTAGGGAGTGTTCTAATTTCATTCTGTAATGAAACTGTAAATGTAAACTGTAGCTGTCCAGTTTTCCCAGCACCACTTATTGAAGAGACTGTCTTTTCTGCATTGTATATCCTTGCCTCCTTTGTCATAGATCAGTGGACCATAGGTGTGTGGGTTTATCTCTGGGCTTTCTATCCTGTTCCATTGATCTATATTTCTGTTTTTATGCCAGTACCATATTGTCTTGATTACTGTAGCTTTGTATTATAGTCTGAAGTCAGGGAGTCTGATTCCTCCAGCTCTGTGTTTTTCCCTCACACTGCTTTGGCTATTCGGGGTCTTTTGTGTCTCCATACAAATTTTAAGATTGTTTGTTCTAATTCTGTAAAAACTGCTATTGATAATTAGATAGGGAGGGATTGCACTGAACCTGTAGATTGCTTTGGGTAGTATAGTCATTTTCACAATATTGATTCTTCCAATCTAAGAACATGGTATAACTCTCCATCTGTTTGTATCATCTTTCATTTCTTTCTTCAGTGTCCTATAGTTTTCTGCATACAGGTCTTTTGTCTCCCTAGGTAGGTTTATTCCTAGGTATTTTATTCTTTTTCTTGCAATGGTAAATGGGAGTGTTTCCTTAATTTCTCTTTCAGATTTTTCATCATTAGTGTGTAAGAATGCAAGAGATTTCTGTGCATTAATTTTATATCCTGCAACTTTACCAAATTCATTGATGAGCTCTAGTAGTTTTCTGGTGACATCTTTAGGATTCTTTACGTATAGTATCATGTCATCTGCAAACAGTGACAGTTTTACTTCTTCTCTTCCAATTTGTATTCCTTCTATTTTTTTTTCTTCTCTGATTGCCATGGCTAGGACTTCCAAAACTATGTTGAATAATAGTGGTGAGAGTGGACATCCTTGTCTTGTTCCTGATCTTAGAGGAAATGCTTTCAGTTTTTCACCATTGAGAATGATGTTTGCTGTGGGTTTGTCGTATATGGGCTTTATTATGTTGAGGTAGGTTCCCTGTATGCCCACTTTCTGGAGAGTTTTTATGATAAATGGGTGTTGACTTTTGTCAAAAGCTTTTTCTGCATCTATTGAGATGATCATATGGTTTTTCTCCTTCAGTTTGTTAATATGGTGTATCACATTGATTGATCTGCATATAATGAAGAATCTTTGCATCCCTGGGATAAATCCCACTTGATCATAGTGTATGATCCTTTTAACGTGTTGTTGGATTCTGTTTGCTAATATTTTGTTGAGGATTTTTACATCTATGTTCATCAGTGATATTGGTCTGTAATTTTCTTTTTCTTGTAGTATCTCTGTCTGGTTTTAGTATCAGGGTGGCAGTGGCCTCACAGAATGAGTTTGGGAGTGTTCCTTCCTCTGCAAGTTTTGGAAGAGTTTGAGAAGGATGGGTGTTAGCTCTTCTCTAAATGTTTGATAGAATTCACCTGTGAAGCCATCTGGTCCTGGGCTTTTGTTTGTTGGAAGATTTTTAATCACAGTTTCAATTTCATTACTTGTGATTGGTCTGTTCATATTTTCTATTTCTTCCTGGTTCAGTCTTGGAAGGTTATAGCTTTCTAAGAATTTGTCCGTTTCTTCCAGATTGTCCATTTTATTGGGATAGAGTTGCTTGTAGTAGTCTCTTAGGATGCTTTGTATTTCTATGGTGTCAGTTGTTACTTCTCCTTTTTCATTTCCAATTTTATTGATTTGAGTCTTCTCCCTCTTTTTCTTGATGAGTCTGGCTAATGGTTTATCAATTTTGTTTATCTTCTCAAAGAACCAGCTTTTAGTTTTTTTGATCTTTGATATTGTTTTCTTTGTTTCTGTTTCATATATTTCTGCTCTCACCTTGGTGATTTCTTTCTTTCTGCTAACTTTGGGTTTTGTTTGTTCTTCTTTCTCTAGTTCCTTTAGGTTTAAAGTTAGATTATTTATTTGAGATTTTTCTGGTTTGTTGAGGTAGGCTTGTATTGCTATAAACCTCCCTCTTAGAACTGCTTTTGCTACATCCCATAGGTTTTGGATCATCATGTTTTTGTTGTCATTTGTCTCTAGGTATTTTTTGATTTCCTCTTTGATTTCTTCAGTGATCTCTTGGTTATTTAGTAACGTATTGTTTAGCCTTCGTGTGTTTGTGTTTTTTACAGTTTTTCCCTGTAATTGATTTCTAATCTCATAGTGTTGTGGTCAGAAAAAAATGCTTGATATGATTTCAATTTTCTTAAATTTACTGAGGCTTGATTTGTGACCCAAGATGTGATGTGTCCTCGAGAATGTTCCATGCGCACTTGAGAAGAAAGTGTAATCTGCTGTTTTGGGGTGGAATGTCCTATAAATATCAATCAAATCTCTCTGGTCTATTGTGTCATTTAAAGCTTGTGTTTCCTTATTAATTTTCTGTCTGGATGATCGGTCCATTGGTGTAAGTGAGGTGTTAAACTCCCCCACTATTATTGTGTTACTGTCGATTTCCTCTTTTATAGCTGTTAGCAGTTGGCTTGTGTATTGAGGTGCTCCTATGTTGGGTGCATATATATTTATAATTGTTATATCTTCTTCTTGGATTGATCCCTTGATCATTATGTAGTGTCCTTCCTTGTCTCTTGTAACATTCCTTCTTTTATAGTCTATTTTATATGATATGAGTATTGCTACCCCAGCTTTCTTTTGATTTCCATTTGCATGGAATGTCTTTTTCCATCCCCTCACTTTCAGTCTGTATGTGTCCCTAGGTCTGAAGTGGGTCTCTTGTAGACAGCATATATATAGGTCTTGTTTTTGTATCCATTCAGCGAGCCTGTGTCTTTTGGTTGGAGCATTTAATCCATTCACGTTTAAGGTGATTATCAATATGTATGTTCCTATGACCATTTTCTTAATTGTTTTGGGTTTGTTTTTTTAGGTCCTTTTCTTCTCTTGTGTTTCCCACTTAGAGAAGTTCCTTTAGCATTTGTTGTAGGGCTGGTTTGCTGGTGCTGAATTCTCTTAGCTTTTGCTTGTCCATAAAGCTTTTGATTTCCCGGTCAAATCTGAATGAGATGCTTGCTGGGTAGAGTAATCTTGGTTGTAGCTTCTTCCCTTTCATCGCTTTAAATATATCGTGGCACTCCCTTCTGGCTTGTAGAGTTTCTGCTGAGAAATCAGCTGTAACCTTATGGGAGTTCCCTTGTATGTTATTTGTCATTTTCCCCTTGTTGCTTTCAATAATTTTCCTTTGTCTTTAATTTTTGTCAATTTGATTACTGTGTGTCTCAGCATGTTTCTCCTTGGGTTTATCCTACCTGGGACTCTCTGTGCTTCCTGAACTTGGGTGGCTGTTTCCTTTCCCATGTTAGGGAAGTTTTCAACTATAATCTCTCCAAATATTTTCTCAGGTCCTTTCTTTCTCTCTTCTCCTTCTGGGACCCCTATAATGAGAATGTTGTTGCGTTTAATGCTCTTCCAGAGGTATCTTAGGCTGTCTTCATTTCTTCTCATTCTTTTTTCTTTATTCTGTTCCACGGCAGTGAATTCCACCAGTCTGTCTTCCAGGTCACTTATCTGTTCTTCTGCCTCAGTTATTCTGCTATTGATTCCTTCTAGTGTATTTTTCATTTCAGTTATTGTATTGTTCATCTCTGTTTGTTCTTTAATTCTTCTAGGTGTTAGTTCTCTAATTCTTCTAGATCTTTGTTAAACATTTCTTCCATCTTCTGGATCTTTGCCTCCATTCTTTTTCTGAGGTCCTGGATCATCTTCACTATCATTATTCTGAATTCTTTTTCTGGAAATTTGCCTATCTCCACTTCATTTAGTTGTTTTTCTGGGGTTTTATCTTGCTCCTTCATCTGGTACATAGCCCTCTGCCTTTTCATCTTGTTTATCTTTCTGTGAATGTGGTTTTCCTTCCACAGGTTGCAGAATTGTCATTCTTCTTCCTTCTGCTCTCTGCCCTCTGGTGGGTGAAGGTATCTAAGAGGCTTGTGCGAGCTTCATGATGGAAGGGACTGGTGGTGGGTGTTGCTCTGGTGGGCAGAGCTCAGTAAAACTTTAATCTTCTTGTCTGCTGATGGGTTGGGCTGGGTTCCCTCCCTGTTGGTTGTTTGGCCTGAGGCAACCCAACACTGGAGCCTACCTGGGCTCTTTGGTGGGGCTAATGGCAGACTCTGGAGGGCTCACACCAAGGAGTACTTCCCAGAACTTCTGCCAGTGTCCTTGTCCCCACGGTGAGCCACAGCCACTCCCCTCCTCTGCAGGAGGCCCTCCGACACTAGCAGGTAGGTCTGGTTCAGTCTCCTGTGGGGTCACTGCTCCTTTCCTGGGTCCCGATGTGCACACTACTTTGTGTGTGCCCTCCAAGAGTGGAGTCTCTGTTTCCCCCAGTCCTGTCAAAGTCCTGCAATCAAATCCCGCTAGCCTTCAAAATCTGATTCTCTAGGAATTCCTCCTCCCACTGCCAGCCTCCCAGGTTGGGAAGCATGACGTGGTGCTCAGAACCTTCACTCCAGTGGGTGGACCTCTGTGGTATAAATGTTGTCTAGTTTGTGAGTCACCCACCCAGTGGTTATGGGATTTGATTTGACTGTGATTGCATCCCTTCTACCATCTCATTGCACCTTCTCCTTTGTCTTTGGATGTGGGGTATCTTTTTTGGTGAGTTCCAGTGTCTTCCTGTTGATGACTGTTCAGCAGTTAGTTGTAATTCTGGTGCTCTCGCAAGAGGGAGTGAGGGCACATCCTTCTACTCTGCCATCTTGAACCAATCTCCTCTTTGATTATCCCTTAATGTTTATGGGCTCTGCAGGGATGTCCCTTCTTTTATTTCTGATATTACTAATTTGTGTACTCTCTCTTTCTTTCTTAATTAGCCTGGTTAGAGGTCTGTTGATTTTATCCATCTTTTCAAAGAAACAGCTTTTGATTTCATTTACTTTCTCTATTAATTTCCTGTTTTCAATTTCATTGATTCTGCACTAATTCTTATTATTTCTTTTTTTCTGTTTACTTGTGATTTAATTTGTTTTCTTTTTTCTGGTTTTCTTAGGTAGAAGTTTAGATGATTGATTTTAGATAGTTCTTCTTTTCTAATATGTGCATTCAGTGTTGTAAATTCCTTTCTAAGCACTGCTTTTGCCGCATCCCACAAAGTTTGATAAGTTATATTTTAATTTAGTTTAAAATATTTTAAATTTATCTTGAATTTTTTTCTTTGATACATGTGTTATTTAGGAGTTTGTTGTTTGAAATCCAAGTATTTGGAGATTTTCCAGCTATGTTTCAGTTTTTGATTTCTAACTTATTTCCATTGTGGTCTGGGAACAGACGTTGTATGATTTCTATTCTTTTAAATTTGTGAAGGTATGTTTTATGGTTGACAATGTGGTCTATCTTGGTGAATGTTCCAGGTCAGCTTGAAAAGAATGTGTATTCTACTGTTGCTGGATGAAATAGTCTATAAATGTCCATTATATCTAGATGATTGATTTCAACTCTGTCCGTACCGATTTTCTGCCTGCTGGAGCTGTCTATTTCTGATAGAAATAAAGTCTCCACCTGTAATAGTAGATTCATCTGTATAAGTTTTTGCCTCATATTTTGAAACATTGTTAAGTGCATATACATTATGGATTGTTATGTTTCTTAGAGAAATGACCCCTTTATCATTATGTAATGCCCTTTTTTAATCTCTGATAACTTGCCTTAGTTTGAAGTCTGCGCAGTCTGAAATTATTATAGTTACTCCTGATTTCTTTTTATTCATGTTTACATGATACATCTTTCTCCATCCTTTTACTTCTAGTCTACATGTTTCTGTATATTTAAAGTTGGTTTCTTGTAGACAACATATAGTTGGGTCTTGTTTTTTGATCCACTTTGATAATTTCCATCCTTTAATTGGTACACTTTGGACCACTGACTTTCAAAGTGGTTATTGATATAGTTGAACTGATGTCTATCATATTTGTTACTGTATTCTACTTATGCCCTTCTTCTTTGTTCCTATTTCTGTCTTCTAGTCTTTTTTTTTTTTTTGCCTTTTGTGGTTTTATTTATTTTTAAAAAATTTTTATTGAAGTGTAGTTGATTTACAATGTTGTGTTAGTTTCAGGTGTACAGCAAAGTGAATCAGTTATACATATACATATAACCACTCTTATTTAGCTTCTTTTCCCATATAGGCCATTTCAGAGTATTGAATAGAGTTTCCTGTGCTTTACAGTAGATTCTTATTAGTCATCTATTTTATATACAGTAGTGTGTATATGTCAGTTCCAGAAAATCTCCCAATTTACCCCTCTCCCCCTTAACCCCTGGTAACCATAAGTTTATTTTCTACGTCTGTGACTCTGCTTCTCTTTTTTAAATAAGTTCATTTGTAACCTTTATTTAGATTCCACATATAAGCAATATCATATATTTGTCTTTCTGTGTCTGACTTACTTCACTTAATATGATAATCTCTAGGTCCATCCATGTTGCTGCTAATGACATTATTTTGTTCTTTTTCATGGCTGAGTAATATTCCATAGTATATGTGTACCACATCTTCTTTATCCATTCCTCTGTTGACGGACGTTTAGGTTGCTTCCATGTCTTTTTTTGCCTTTTGTGGTTTTCATTGAGCATTCTACATGATTTTATTTTCTCCCCCTTCTCAGCACATCATTTATGCTTCTTCTTTCTTACTTTTTTAGTGGGTGCTCTAGAGTTTGCACTATACATTTACACCTAATCCAAGTCCACTTTCAAATAACACTATACTACTTCACAGGTAGTGTGTGTAACTTATATGATAAATAATCCTAATTTCCCCCTCCTGTCTATGTATTGTTGCTGTCATTCATTCCACTTATACATTAGCACGCATCAGTATTTTACATATATATATATATATATATACACACACACACACACACATATATATACACATACATAATCTGTTGTTGATATTATTATTTTGAACAAACTGTTATCTGTTAGTTCAATTAAGAATAAGAAAAATGAAAGTGTTTATTCTTTCTCAGTTGTGCTTCCTTTCTTCATGTAGATCCAGGTTTCTGACAAGAACTTCTTTTAATATGTCTTGCAAGGCAGATCACTGGCAATGCATTCCCTCAATTTTTGTTTTGTCTGAAAAAGCTTTTATTTCTCCTTCATTTTTTAAAAATAAATTTATTTATTTATTTTTGGCTGTGTTGGGTCTTTGTTGCTGTGCGTGGGCTTTCTCTAGTTGCGGCAAGTGGGGGCTACTCTTCATTGCGGTGCACGGGCTTCTCATTATGGTGGCTTCTCTTGTTGCAGAGCACAGGCTCTATGCATGCAGGCTTCAGTAATTGTGGCATGTGGGCTCAGTAGTTGTGGCTGGCAGGCTCTAGAGCACAGGCTCAGTAGTTGTGGCACATGGGCTTAGTTGCTCCGTGGCATGTGGGATATTCCTGGATCAGGGCTCAAACCTATGTCCCCTGCATTGGCAGGCCAATTCTTAACCACTGCGCCACCAGTGAAGTCCTCTGCTTCATTTTTGAAGGAGAACTCCACAGGGTATAGAATTCTAGGTTGGTGAGGTTTTTTTCGCTCAGCACCTCAAATACTTTATGCTTTACTTTTCTACTCTCTTCCTGCTTGCATAGTTTCTGAGGAGAAGTTAGATGTAATTCTTATTTTTGATCCTGTAGAAGTGAGGGTTTTTTCCCCCCCCCTCTGGCTTTTTTCAGGATTTTTCATTTATCTTTGATTTTTTTGTAGTTTGAAAATGATATGCATAGTGTAGTTTTGGGGCACTTATCTTGCTTGGTGTTCTCTGAGCTGCATGGAGCTGTAGTTTAGTGTCTGACATTAATTTGGGGGAAATTCTCAGTCATTATTTTTCAAACATTTCTCCTGTTCCTTTGTCTCTTCTCTTTTTAGTATTCCTAGTTCATGTATTTGTACCTTTTGCAGTTGTCCCAGAGTTCTTGGATATACTGTTCTTTTTTTTTTTTTTTTTAGGAGTGTTTTTGATCTCTAGCATTTCTTTTTGGTTCTTTCACACAATTTTCATCTCTCTGCTTACCTTTCCCATCTGTTCTTGTATGTTGTCTAATAAGGACTAATGTCTTTATCCATTAGTGCCCTAAACATATTAATGATAGTTGTTTTATATTCCACGTCTTATAATCCCATCATCTTTGACGTATGTGAGCCTGGTTCTGATGCTTGCTCTGTCTTTAGTATGTCTTGTCATTTTTCTTGATAGCTGGATGTGATGTGCTGGCCAGAAGCAACTTCTGTAAGTGGGCTCTTAGTAATGAGGTGCTGCGGTGCAGGGGAGGGGAAGCGTTCTATGGTCCTCGATTGGGTCTTAGTGTTTTGTGACATGTGCCTCTGGACTGTGAGCTTCACCTGTACTTCTCAGGCATCACCGCCCACCCCCCCCCCCCCCCCCCCAGCCCCGCACCACAGGTGGGACGGGGCAGCTAGAGGGGCCTGGAGTTGGGTTTTTCCCTTCCCCCAGGTCATTTAGCCTCTGATAAAACCCAGCAGGTTAGGCTTTGGTTGACTAGCTTCACCTGAGGACAGACACCTTGTTAAGAACAGAAGGCCCTATGTGTTTCCCTCCCCTGACAGAAGCAGAGGGGATTCTCTCTGACATTTTGTGAGAAACTGGTAGAGCTCCAACAGGGGAAACTCACACAACTGTACCCCATACCCATTGTCCATACGGGCCTCCAGCAACGTGTCAGCTACAGTGCAGGGTTCCCTACCCGGCCACTGGTTCCTGCAGACGTTTCCGCTGTGGATATGTGCACCAGTCCCCAGTCACTACCAATCCTCTGTATCCATCTGTCTGTCTCCAGTTTTGGTGACAGTGGTTTGCTCTGCTCCCTCACTTCTCTGACAGATCTCAGGAGAGTTGATTTTCATGTGTCAACTAAAAAAAAATGCACAACCTAAACGTTGAGAGTTATGTTCTATGAGGTGGACCTGCTTAGGACTTCAGGCCCAGGAGACAGCATCTCAGATAACTGTGAGAGACTGCTCTGAGGAGGTGATGAGGGGAGCCAGGATATACAAGAGTTTTTGCAACAAAGACCAGGTAGCCGGAACATCACAAGATTACCGTTAATTAAAGAAAGCTAGACCTCTCAAGTTAATGCATTTAGAGCTTTTCTGTGTACGGGAAGATGCAAAGGCTGGGCTCACTGAAATCATTCCTTTGATCTGCACCTCAGCTCTCTGGGGCCAGCATCCTGCGCTTTCCCATCCTGAGTGTCCTCAGGTGCACCATTGCGGGGGCTGCAGTGGCTGAGGGCTTGATGGTGGAGCAGCCTGTCTCCATCCTGAGTTCCCTCAGGACTCACCATCCAGGCTGCTGGAATGTGATGGCTGGATGGATGCAACATTTTAGTTCTCAAGTGTGTTCAGCTTTTTACCCTGTTAGAATGGAGTGGCAACTTCCAAGCTCCTGACATGCCAGACCAGAACCACAAGTATGCTTTTTAGTCTATTTTTCTTTAGCTAGAATGGGTGGAAGCAGGACAAACGTGGGAACTCAAGGTTTGAAATGAATTCTTTTGAAATCTCAGAAATCTGAATTTGAGCAGGATTGATTGCTTTTTAACAAACATCCTATCTCATCCTTCAGATACTGGTTTGATTGAGACTAGCCCCTGAGGGTAAGAATCTGAATAGGATCAACTCTGAGTGAACATCCCAGAATGATCTAATCGTTGGATACAAGGGTCAGAGTCCCAAAGTTGGAGAGAGCTTGGGCCCTGGAATCCATAGATAAGAGGAAGGATTAGAAGAGAACCACCCAGGTGGATAGGAAGGCCAGATTTATCCAGAGAGAGAGAGAAATACAGAACGTCCGGTTAAATTTGTATTTCAGGTAAATAATGAATACTTCTCTGAGCGTAAATGTTTCCCATGGAATCCATTTTATCTGGCATCCCTTAAGGACCTGCTGGTCTCGCTGGCCCTCACAGAGTGGCTGGGAGTTAACAGGTGAGCTGAAGCCCCTGTATCTTCAAGGCTGTAAGAAAACTAAGCTTTGTAGCTGAGGAACCTGGAGCGGGGCGGGCAGAGAAGCTGGGATGAGAAATTGAGAATTTTCCAGCTGATACCGTGTCTGTCTAGGGTGGGCAGAGACCACCGAGCCTCCCATAACTCATAGGATCACTGTTCCTTGAGATGTGGCTGCAGGGTGAACAGCACTGCAGGTAGGGGAGGATAAGCAGAGCTCCCTGGGTGGGCAGCTGCCAGCAGAGCAGAGGCTGGAGGAGGGCACTGATTTCCAAAGAGAGCGTTCAACCTCCATCACCGGCACTCAGCAACACGAGCTTCAGCTTTAAAAAAGTAGCAGATGTGCTGAAAAAGGGTACGGCCACTGCTGAGAAATGAACAGAGGCCTGGAAAAACAAGCGGAAAAAATCTCTCAAAGCAGCAAACATGTAAGGACAGTAACCACAGAGCAAATATAAGAGGACCAGAGGGTAAACGCAGAAGTTGTAATGTATACGTAAGTAGGAATTTCAGAAGGAGAAAAAGCAAGCGAGGGAGGAGAGGCAATATTTAAGCAAATAGGTGAAGAGCTCTTCTAGAGCTAAAGAAACATTTGAATCTTCAGATAGAAAGGATTCTTTGAGTTCCAAGGAAGGAGCACAAAAAAAAAAAGGACACTCAAGATAGAGTGCAGTAAAATGTCCTCATTCCAGGATAATGATAAAGTTCCACAGTCTCCCAGACAGGAAAAACAAGTTATTGACGCAGAAGAGTAAGGCTGGCTTTAGAGTTCTGTCTGCAACTCTGAAATCAGAGGGCAGCAGGGTAATATCTACTGACAACTGTCAGTGTGGGTAAAAAAGCAAAACCCAGCCACATGTTCCTTAAGAAACCCACTTTAAACAAGCGAGAGAGGTTGAAAATCAGAGGATGTAAAGAGATGCCATCAGATAAATATAAACCCAAAGAAGCCAAGTCTGGCCATTGCTATGGGAACAAACAGGATAAAGATTGATATTATGTAATGATAAAAGACAAATGTATAAAATAGGTATAACAACCATAAACCATGTTCACCAATCAATATCGTAGCTAAATATAGAAAGCAAACACTATTCAGAGAATGTAGTAAAAATGCAATTATAATAGGGCATTTTAGTACACATTTCTCAGGATCAGACAAATTTAGACCAAAAACAAAAAAAGGAAAGAAACAAAGGAATAGAATAAAACAACCAACAGATTTGATTTGGAAGATGTATGGGACTTCTACATCTCATAAGTATACTTCTTTTGTATTATTTTTTATTGAAGTAGAGTTGACTTATAATAGTTTCAGGTGTACAACACAGTGATTTGATATTTTTATAGATTATGCATCATACAAGGTTGTTGCAATATTATTGACTATATTCCCTGTGCTGTACGTTGTATCTCTGTGACTTCCCTATTTTAGAACTGGAAGTTTGTACCTCTTAATCCCCTCACCTATTTCACCCATCCCCCACCTCCTCCCCTCTGGCAGCCACCAGTTTGTTCTCTGCATCTGTGTGTCTGACCCTTGAACAATAGGGGATGGAACTGCACGGGTGCACTTACATAAGGATTGTTTTCAATATGGGTATTTTTCAATAAAATATTGGAAAAAATTTTGGAGATCTGTGACAATTTGAAAAAACTCACAGATGAACCAGATAGACTAGAAATAGCAAAAGAATTAAGAAAAAGTTAGGTATGTCATGAATGCATAAAATATATATAGATACTAGTCTATCCTTACACAGGTGTAGGTGTTGTTTAATATATAATTAGTAATGTATTAGTTTTCTTACTGTTTTATAACTTTCAAAGAATTCATTACCATACAGTATGTCTGTCTGTCTGTCTGTCTCTCTTTCTCTCTCTCTCGTAACTGCAGGAAGTGAATATCAGCCTACCATCACAGGAGAGTGGTTTTTTTTTAGAAAATGTAAAACAATTATTTCTGGTGCAGTATTATAAATATGACTGTAATACTGCATGTCATAAAATTACTGTAACAATTGATTCATTAGTATATAGGTTAGTCTACCATAAAAACCATATTGCTGCTTCTTCATTATCAGTGCATGAATCATTTTACCTGTTAATAAATATGAATTTCTTTTTCACCTTATCTTTTCATTTTTGATGTTTAGTGTTAGTGGTACAAGTAGAATCGACAGTGTTTTGTATCATATAAGACAACATTGACATTGGTAGTGAAAGACAAGTCACCTTGTAAACAGACAACATAAACTTATGGTATCATAAACACAGTACAGTACTGTAAATGAATTTTCTCTCCCTTATGATTTCCTTAATAACACTTTTGTCTCTATTTTATTGTAAGAATATAACGTCTAATACATATACCATACAAGTATGTATTAATTGACTATTTATGTTATTGGTAAGGCTTCTGGTCAACCATAGCCTATTCATAGTTAAGGTTTTGAGAGTCAAAAGTTATATGTGAGTTTTCCACTGCCAGAGAGTTGGCACTCTTAACCTCTGTGTTATTCAAGGGTCAAGTGTATTTGTCTTTCTCTGTCTGACTTATTTCACTAAGCATAATACTCTGTAGGTCCATCCATGTTGTCGCAGATGGCAAGATCTCATTCTTTTTTATGGCCAAGTCGTATTCCATTGTGTATATGTACCACTTCTGTATCCATTCATCTATTGGTGGGCACTTAAGTTGCTTCCATATCTTAGGTACTGTAAATAGTGCTGCTATGAACATAGGGGAATATATATCTTTTTGAATTAATGTTTTTGTTTTCTTCAAATAAATACCCAGAAAAGGAATTGCAAGATGATATGGTAGTTCTATTTTTAATTTTTTGAGGAACCACTGTACTGATTTCCACACTGGCTGCACCAATATACATTCCCACCAACAGTGCACAAGCGTTCCCTTCTCTCCCCTTCTCCAACAACACATATTGTTTCTTGTCTTTTTGATAATAGCCATTCTGACAGGTGTGAGGTGATAGCTCATTGTGGTTTTGATTTGCATTTCCCTGAAGCTTAGTGATGTTGAGCATCTTCTCATGTGCGTGTGGGCCATCAGTATGTTTTCTTCGGGAAAATATCTGTTCAGATCATCTGTCCATATTTTAAATTGGATTGTTTGGGGTTGCTGTTGGGTTATATGGGTTCTCTATATATTTGGGGTATTTACCCCTAATTGAACATATTGTTGCAAATATTTTCTCCCATTCAGTAGTTGGCCTTTTTGTTTTGTTGATGGTTTCCTCTGTTGTACAAAAGCTTTTTAGTTTGATGTAGTCCCATTTGTTTATTGTTGCTTTTGTTTCCCTTGCCTGAGGAGACAGATCTGAAAAAAATATGGCTAAGACCAATGTGAATGTTTTCTTCTAGGAGTTTTGTGGTTTCAGGTCTTACATTTAGGTCTTTAAACCATTTTGAGTTTATTTTTGTGTATGGTGTTAGGGAGTGTTCTAATTTCATTTCTTTTACATATAGCTGTCCAGTTTTCCCAGCACCAGTTATTGGAGAGACTGTCTTTTCTCCATTGTATATTCTTGTCTCCTTTGTTGTAGATTAATTGATCATAGATGCATGGATTTATTTCTGAGCTCTCTATTCTGCTCCATTGATCTATATGTCTGTTTTTGAGCCAGTACCATACTGTTTTGATTGCTGTGGTTTTGTAGTATAGTTTGAAGTTAGGGAAACTAACTTCTGCTATTCTTCTCCTGCTTTGTTCTTCTTTCTTAAGATTGCTTTGGCTATTAGGGATCTTTTGTGGCTCCATACAAATTTTAGGATTATTGTATTTGTTTTAGGCTTAGAGTCACTTAAGTTCAAACACATTCTAAAAGCTGTACATTTTTAACTCTCCCCCAACATTTCATGTTTTGAACATCATATTTTATATCCTTTTGTGTATCCCTTTATTACTTATTATAGTTGATTTTATAACTTTTTAAAAAATTATTCTTTATTTTATTTATTTACTTTTGGCTGCATTGGGTCTTCGTTACTGCACGTGGGCTTTCTCTAGTTGCGGTGAGTGGGGGCTACTCTTCATTGCGGTGCACAGGCTGCTCATTGCGGTGGCTTCTCTTGTTGCAGAGCACAGGCTCTAGGCACGTGGGCTTCAGTAGTTGTGGCTCGCAGGCTTCAGGAGTTGTGGCTTGCGGGTTCTAGAGCGCAGGCTCAGTAGTTGTGGCACACGGCTTAGTTGCTCTATGGCACGTGGGATCTTCCCGGACCAGGGATGGAACCCGCGTCTCCTGCATTGGCAGGCAGATGCTTAACCACTGCGCCACCAGGGAAGTCCCGATTTTATAACTTTTGTCTCTCAACTTGATACTGGCTTTTTAAGTGGTTGATCAACTGCTTTTACTATATATTTGCCTTTTCCAATGAGATTTTTTTCCTTCATATATTTTCTTGTGTCTTATTATGGCCTTTTCTTTTTTGCTTAAACATGACCCTTTAGCATTTCTTGTAAGACTGGTTTAGTGACAATAAACTGTTTTAGTTTTTGCTTGTATGGGAAACTGTTTATGTCTCCTTCAATTCTGAATAACCTTGCCAAGTAGAGTATCCTTGATTGTAGGTTTTTTCCCTTTCGGCAACTTAAATATATCATGCCACTCCCTCCTGGCCTGCTAAGTTACTGCTGAAAAATCAGCTGATAGACTTATGGAGGATTCTGTTGTATATGACTCTTTACTTTTCTCTTGCTGCCTTTAAAATTCTCTCTTTACTTTTGTCATTTTAATTATAGTATGTCTTTGTGTGGATCTCTTTGGGTCCATCATATTTGAAACTCTGTGCTTTCTGGACCTGGGTATCTGTTTCCTGCCCCAGGTTAGGGAAATTTTCAGCCATTGTTTTATCAAATACATGTTGTGCCCTTTTCTCTCTCTGTTCTCCTCTGCAACCCCTGTAATATGAATGTTGGTACACCTGATGTCCCAAAGGTCCCTTAAGCTATCCCCATTTTTTAAAATTTATTTTTCTGTTTTGCTGTTCTGATTGGATGATTTCCACTATTCTGTATTTCATATCATTTAAGTGTTCTTCTGTATCATCTAATATTCTATTGATCCCCTCTAGTGTATTTTTCATTTCAGTTATTTTATTCTTCAGCTCTGATCGAGTCTTCTTTTGTATTTTCTAATTCTTTATTCAGGTTCTCACCATGACCTCTATTTTTTCCAAAGTCAGTGGGCAGTTTTATGACCATTCCTTTAACTCTTTATCAGGTAAATTTTATATCACCATTTCATTAGATTTTTTTCTGGAGTTCTTTTTTTTTAAAGCCTTTCCGTTTTTTAAAAATTTATTTATTTATTTATTTATTTTTGGCTATGTTGGGTCTTTGTTGCTGCATGCGGTCTTACTTTAGTTGCAGCAAGCGGGGGCTACCCTTCGTTGTGGTGTGCAGACTTCTCATTGCAGTGACTTCTTTTGTTGTGGAGCACGGGTTCTAGGTGCGTGGGCTTCAGTAGTTGTGGCGTACAGGCTCAGTAGTTGTGACTCACGGCCTCTAGAGTGCAGGCTCAGTAGTTGTGGTGTATGGGCTTAGTTGCTCCGCGGCATGTGGGATCTTCCCTGACCAGGGCTCAGAACCCGTGTTCCCTGCATTGGCAGGCGGATTCTTAACCACTGCACCACCAGGGAAGTCCCTTTTTTCTGGAGTTATCTTGTTCTTTAATTTGGAACATATTCTTCTGTCTTCTCATTCCGTTTGATTTTCTGTGTTTGTCTCTATGAATTAGGTAAAACAGTTACGCCTCTTGGTCTTGAAGGTGTGTCCTTGTGTGGGAGTGACTCTGCAGACTCTGTGTGCCTGATGGCTTTGGTGGAGGAGCTGGAACTGAATGGGAACAAGTTGGGGCTTTTCCTAGGGTGTCCCGGGGGCCACTGCCTTTGCAGGGTGGGGCTGCAGCTGTAGCCCAGGGTGGGGTGGGGCTTCTCCTGGGGCCTGTGGAGGGTGGGCTAAAGCTGGAGCCAGAGCTGGCAGGCTGGCTAGAGCACCAGGTGCTTCTCCGTCTGCTGCCTCTGTGCGGGGACTAGTGAGTTAGTTTGTGTACACGCCTCTTTAAGCCTAGAGTCTCTGTTTCCTACAGCCCTCCGGTTCTCCCAGTGGTAAGCCCTGCTGGTTTTCAAAACCCATCAGGGGGGTCATCTTCCCAGTGCTGGTCACCAGGGCTGGGGTACCCAATGTGCTGCTTGAACCCCTCATTCCTTAGGGAGGACCTCAGAGTTTGTGATATCACTTTCTGCTTCTGGGTCATCCGTGGGGCTGTGGGGTCCTGACTGGATCATGTCTCTGCCCCTCCACCTGTCTTGATGTGGGTTTTTTTTTACATCCTTAATTGTAGGAGAACCTCTCTGTTTGTCTTCAGGGTGTTCTCAGAAAGGGTTGTTTTATATGTAGTTGTAGTTTTGGTGCAGCCATGGGAGGAGGTCTTCCTACTTTGCCTTCTTAATTCCACCTGCCTTTTGTATTTTAATGGAGCACCTATAAAAATTAATTTTGTCTTTGGTCCCAAATAATATCTAAGATATATGAGCTCATTCACAAAAGTAGAGATTTTATAATCCACATTCCCTGATTATAATTTGTTTTTTAAGTTTATTTTTGGCTTCATTGGGTCTTCAGTGCTGCGTGGGCCTTCTCTAGTTGTGGTGAGCAGGCCACTCTTCGGTGCAGCACACGGGCCTCTCATTGTGGTGACCTCTCCCATTGAGGAGCACGGGCTCTAGGCGCGCGAGCTTCAGTAGTTGCAGCACGTGGGCCCTACAGCGCATGGGCTTCAGCAGTTGTGACTCGCAGGCTCAGTAGTTGTGGCTCACAGGCTCTAGAGCGCAGGCTCAGTAGTTGTGGCACACGGGCCCAGCCACTCCGCGGTATGTGGGATCTTCCCAAACCAGGGCTCGAACCCGTGTCCCCTGCACTGGCAGGCGGATTCCCAACCACTGTGCCAACAGGGAAGCCCACCTGATTGTAATTTTTCAAAAAGGAATAAATAATGAAAAGGAACTCCCATCCCTTCCAAAATCCTCTAATTACTTAGAAATTAAGAACCAATATCCTAAATCACCCTTCATCAAAGGGTAAATAAAACTGAAGTTACAAATCCCCTATTGTACAAAGCAACGATGGGGGAAACTTCATACCAACACATACATGACACAGCTCAAACTATTCCAACTGGGAATTTATAGCCTTAAATGCCTTATTATTAAAGAAAGAAGAAAAATAAACTTAGAGCTCAGTCTAAATTAGAACGAGCACAACAAAATGAACGCCCCCAAAAAATTGGAAAAGAGAATAAAGTAGAAATTAATGAATAGAAAACAACACAAGTAGAAAAGGTAAGTCCATCTAAGAGCTGATCTCTTGAGAAAGACCCCCTGAGTAGACGAGCTCCCAGCCTGATGAGGGAAATCAGAAGTCACGAAAACCCGTGTAAGGACCGCGATCTGAGCTGCTGGCCCGAGGGCCGCGGTCAGGAAGCTGCTTCCCTCTCTCCCACCACTGCCTCCGCGTTTTTGTGGGAAACATTGCCTGGCTCTTGGTGACATTTCTGGTAGCTCCCATGGCTTTTCACCCACTTTTCTTCTAAAAACAGTCTCATCTTTAGGGACTTGGCGGTTTGATCCCACCTAAGTGAAAAACCTATCTCATTAGGTCCACGCTTTGCCCTCTTCCTGCCGCAGGCCCTTCACTGCCCTCTGGACCAGGGCTGGGGGAGGGGCGTGACTGCCCACTGCGCCTGTGCCCTGCCCCCCAGGCCCCCAGGCCCCCCAGAGCCGGGGCTGTGAGCCGTGGAGCCGGCACCACTTGTACTTTGCCCTCGGTCTCTCCTGACACACGCTCTCAAGTTCTGGTTCTCTCTCCGGTGTGCGGAGTCTTGGGAGATGCCCGAGGAGATCACCACACCTGCATCTTTCCCTGGCGCAGCTGATGCACTCACCCGCCCACCTCTGAGGCACCCCAGCCATCCCTCATCCCTGCCTTTTACCTTTTGTTTTGTGGGGTTTTTTTGGAATTCAATTCACCCTGGCAAGCAGCTGTCTCTCAAGGAATCATTGCAAGATGACCCGAGCTCTGCTACTAAGGGGTCTATGAAAAAAGCAGAAGCATCCTTTCACTGTCGGATGGTGAAAACGCTCCTTATTCTGCTGCTATAGCCTCTCCCACTGGCCGTTGGAGGGCTTGCTCCAGCCCACCTGCCCCCTGCAGACCCCTCAGCACTAGACAAGCTCTAGTGCTGTATTCACAAGAGACCCTGGAGCTTCAAGATGCGTGCCCGGTCCCACAGCCAGGGGGAGAAACGCCAGGATCCTTTTCCATCAAGTGTCCACCACTACGAGTGTATTTCCTGAAGCTTGGCTTCAGCAGACTCGCAGGGGAGGTGGGGCCTCAGCACCCTCCGCACTCCCACCTGGGCTGGCAGCTCTGCACTGACTGTCTTCAATCCCACGTCTGAAATCTAATCCTCTCCTTTATCGCCTGGAGGGGATGTGGAGTTGAGCGATGCTGCACGAACGGCCATCCATCTGGAATAGAACAGTGAACCACATGCCGTCATGAAAGATGAATAAGCTCCAGCTGGAGTGAAGACTTCAGTGTAGAGAGGAAGGAGAAGAAGAAGGAGATGATGATTTAGGGGGATTGTGACCCAGAATCTGGGGACACCTTTTAAGTAAGAAGAAAACCTAGAAGCTGTAAATAAAACGACTGACATATCTGAATATAGAAAAACCATAAAGCACTCTTTCCTCTTCCCTCCCCTTCCCCCCTCCCTTCCCTTCCTGAACAATTCGGTCCCAGGGGCTTTAGGTGAAACTGAGCGAGCTGGGTGTCCATGGGTTGGGGCTATCGCAGCCTGAGGATGGCGTGGGCGGAGAGGAGCGTCCCAGCCAAGGCGACAGAGCCTGGGGTGATGACGGTGCTGCTGTCCCAACAGAGTAGCAGGCTGGAGTAGGTGTCAGGAGGGCAGCCCAGGGCAGAGAAGGTGTCCATCGGTGGGGGGGTGGGGGGGCAATCAGGTATGAGTGTCAGAGATGAGCAGGGAAGGTGTCTGGATGAAGGGTTCACACCGGAGACGTCAGGGCCCAGGCAAGGTGAGGGGGTCTGCGGAGGAGGGCATCCTGGTGCAGGTGTCAGAGGGTGGTCTGGCCCGAGGCTGGGCCAGGCAGGGAGAGTGTCCAGTGTGGAGAGCAGGGGTCCAGAGCTGAGGCAGGGAGAGGGCATCCTCAAAGAGGCAGGGCCAGCCTAGGGCACGGGGATGGTGACACATGGGAGGACTAATCAAAGAAGTACCCATGCTGAGGAAAATGGGGGTCGGGTGGAGGGAGGTATACATGCAGGAGGGAAAATAGAATCAGCCCTGTGGTACTGATTGGAATTGCAAGTATCCTGAGCTCATGGATTTCCATACGTACAGATATAGAAATAAATATGTGTGGTGTGTCTGTGTTCCTTCTTGGTCCACTGAGGTGACCTGAGCCTGAGATACTCCAAAAGCAACGAGCACAGCAGTATTAGGATCTTCGTTTCTGAAAACCATTCACCACTGAAAGGAGCCAGGGCTCCTGGGAGAAATGCGATTCCAAGGCTGAGGCACCGTGAGTCCACGAGGAACCTGGAGTGCCTTGCAGTGCCAGAAAGCAAAGACAGGCTCCCGAAACTCAGAGACACAGCAGCCAGCATGCAGGATGCCCACAGCTCGGGGACACATTAAGCATCGAAATAGCTAATGATAGAAATGCCTATAAGCCTCTGGAGGCAACTGAAACCCACGAGAGTGTGTGTATATGTACACATCAAGTTTGAGAAGTAAGAGCCTATTTTCATCTCAAAATACTTCCTAAGAAAATACTAGAGAGAGAACATGTAACTTTGCAGTGGAGAGCACGGGTGACACCATCTGAAACAAGCTGTCTCACTGCACATCACCCAACCCACCTCGTGTGCCCCTGGTGGATGCCTGGGCAGGAACACAGCATCTCTACCGTGAATTGTCTTCCAAAGGGGCATAGCCCGACTCTAATGATGAGGCATAATTTCAAACCCCAGTTCTACAAAGTATCTGGCCTGTAACCTTCAAGAGAATTCAAGAATTCAAGGATTCAAGAATAAGAATGATTTCCAAGCTGAAGGGGAGTAAAGAGGTGTGCTAGCTGTGTGCAAAGTGTGACGCTGAACTAGACGGATTTCTGCTCCAAAGGACATGGCTGGACAGGCTTCTCCTCCCCCTTCTCCTCCTCCTTCTTCTTCTTATTAACTATCGACCAAACTCACTGGTGGTGATGTCTGAAAGCCAGTGTCCCCATCTTGATGGCTGTGCTGTGGTTCGTAGGAGGACGTCTGTGTGGTGATGGGGCATCATATTGGCAGCTCACTCTCAGATGGTTCAGGAAAGTGGAAGTTCTTTATCTTGCACGTGCAACTTTTCTGTAAATTTGAGATTGTTTCAAAATTAAACAAAATTGAAAAGTTATATAGAAAGTGAAAAGACTAGCAATTGGGGAAACTCAGGGCAGCACTAACCCACAGAAGAGCTAATATTTTAACATACTAGGGGCTCTGATTAAACTGATAAGATAAAGAGGAAATAAGAGGAAACCCACATGGCAAGGGGACAACAAACAAACCAGAAGAGGTTACCTCATCGTTGTCAGGGACAAGCAATTAAAATATTGGCCACCTGTCATGAGGCGCCTATCATAATGACACAAATTTGAAAAAGTGGCAGCCAGAAAGTGTGACTTGGAGATGTGGAGTATTTTCATCCTTTGATGGTAGAAATCTAGATTGTTTAGTTTTTGTGGAGTGAAATCTGGCAATATCTGTTAAAAATGGGTATTCCATCACAGCTAATAGAGAAATAAGTTCTGCAGATTTAATACACAGTGATCCTAGTCAATAACACTGTATTATAAACTTCACAGTTACTGAGACTAGGTCTTAATTGTTCTCCACACAAAGCAAAAATGATGATTACATGACATGACATAGGTGTTAGCTAACGCCACTGTGAGAGTCATATCGCGATATACACGTGTATCAAACCAACACGTTGTACACCTCACACTTACACAATATTATATGTCAATTATATCTCAATTAAAAAAAATTATTTAATGCATTTCCCTTGACCCAGAAATTCCATCCTGGAGAATCTATTCTGTAAATCAGGATATAGAGACAAGAATCTTCATCGCGGCTTTGTTTCTAGTAGCAAAAACAGAACAGTAAATGATTATTAATAGGAAGAGGATTGGGATACAAGCATCCTGTGGAAAGCTATATAACCATGATAAAGAATGTAAGCTCTTTGCCAGCTGACTAAAAGGGATTCCTACAGTATAGCGGGGAAAAAAGGCAAGATGCAAACAAATATGTAAGATACAATGCTATTTTTTCAACAAAGCTAACCTTCCAATACATGGAGCCATTTTATGTACGGTTACATGAGCAGGTAGAAAGATAGGGGTGCTCACGCACGTGGTTACAACACCATATGTTGGTTTGGGGGACGGGTGGATACAGATAAGAAGGAGAAGATGAGTTTTGGTGGTACTGCTCCACTCTGACTCATTTCTATTGCTCTGCACACAGTCCTTACAATCTGGGTTAATAGACTGCGGAGGCGCCGGCTGTTTAGATAAATTAATCGAGAAAGATGGCTACTGGGAGACATGAGAGGTGAGAGTCTGTATATCCACCGCCCCAGCTGAGGAGGCCGGGCCGGAACCAGCAGCAGCAGGCAGGACGGGTGACAAGCACGTTCGGGAAGGTATCCGTGCAGACAGAGGTCCAAGGGAAGTGTAAGACGACATCCACAGGTGACGCTTATTTACCAAAGGCGGGTGAGGGGCTGGGGAGCAGGGCGGGGAGAGTCGGGTGTGAGAGGCCAGCGTCGGAGGTCAAGGACGCTCAGACTCAGGGGCGGCTCTCAGCAAAGAATCGGGTCCTGGGAGACGGGTCTGGAGCTCAGAGCAGGAAGGGCGCCGACAGAGCAGGGCTGTGGATCGTCCCCCTCTCCCCGTCCCCTAACCCCTCCGACTTCCAACCCTCACCATGAGAGGTTTGGGCAGCTTCTGGCGCCAAGAGAAAGAGAAGAAAGACAAAAACAAAAAAGCTAAACGCAAGACTTAAAACATAGAATTCTGATGTTATTAAGAAAAAGTGCTCCTAAATACCTCAGTGTAAAACAATCATGTCAAAACCAAAAACGGACCTACCCTCTGACCCAGCCATCCCACTCCTGGACATCTACCCAGAGAAAACCAAAACTTGAAAAGGCACATGCTCGCCAATGTTCACTGCAGCAGTATTCACAACAGCCAAGACATGGAAACAACCTAAATGTGCACTGACAGAGGAATGGATAAAGAAGATGTGGCACATATATACAGTGGAATACTACTCAGCCATTAAAAAGAATGAAATAATGCCATTTGCAGCTACACGGATGGACCTAGAGATGATCACACTAAGTGAAGAAAGTCAGACAGAGAAAGACAAATACCATATATCACTCATATGTGGAATCTAAAAAAATGACACAAAGGAACTTAATTACAGAACAGAAACAGACTAGAAAACAAAGCTGTGGTTACCAAAGGGGAAGGGTGGGGAGGGATAAATCAGGAGTTTGGGATTAACAGATACACGCTACTGTATATAAAATAGATAAACAGTAAGTCCTACCATACAGCACACGGAACTATATTCAATACCCTGTTTTACAATGGGAAAAAATATGAAGAAGTATATATAAATATGTATATATACACACATACAAATATAGTATATATTTATGTAACTGAACCACTTCCCTGCACACCAGAAACTGACACAACACTGTAAATCAACTATACTTCTATAATAAAAAATAAATTAAAAAAATAGAATAATCACGTCAACAGTATTACGACTGATAAGACTGCTGAAGCTTTACTGAGCTCTTACTAAGTGCCACGTAAGTACACCAGGTGCTTCAAATGGCTTCTGTCTTTTAAGCTTCACAGCAACCTGTGAGGTCGCTACCGTTATCTCCATTTTCCAGATGATGAAACTAACTCTGACAGAGGCTAAAGAACTTCCTTGAAGTCACACAAGTAAACATTTCCAACGCCCTCGAATCCAAGTCTGTCTGAGGCCACGGTCCTAACTATTCTGTGTGTACAATTACTGACATTTGTAGTGACGGCCTGGAGTCATCTGTAAATGTTAATCTCTGACTTTTTTTTTTAACGTTTTTATTGGAGTATAATTACTTTACAATGGTGTGTTAGTTTCTGCTTTATAACGAAGTGAATCAGCTATACATATACATATGTGCCCATATCTCTTCCCTCTTGTGGCTCCCTCCCTCCCACCCTCCCTATCCCACCCCTCTAGCTGGTCACACAGCCCCGAGCTGATCTCCCTGTGCTATGAGACTGCTTCCCACTAGCTATCTATTTTACATTTGGTAGAAAAATATGGAACGCTTCACGAATTTGCGTGTCATCCTTGCGCAGGGGCCATGCTAATCTTCTCCGTATCGTTCCAATTTTAGTATATGCGCTGACGAAGTAAGCACTCTCTGATGTATTTTATTTCAAAAATCAGGGAAAGGTATAGTATCTCTCAAGTATTTTCTTCCAGATAAAAGTTGGTTTTCCAGAGTGACCCATTTTTCCAGAATTCTGGATAGCTGAAGCTTTAACTGTACTTTGCAGCTTCTTACAAAATTTCAGTAATTACATCTGTACAAATTGGTGGCAATCAAGTTGGAAGTAACATTTTTATGAAATGCTATAAGATATATTGGTTGTAGATTCTGAGTCCCATGTAAGTTCTATCTATTGCATTTCCTCACACACGTCAATTTTAAAAAGGCTTTTAAATGTTTTTGGCAGAATCTTTTTTCAAAATCATACTTCAATATGGATTTTTTCTTGGCAATCCATGAGATTTCCTGGAAGTTCTTACTGAGTACACTCACTGTATAAACATAAAACTTGATTTCCCAGTAAAAGCGTCAACCATCTGCAAATGCCAATAGGTTTTATAAGCAATTTGCAGCCTCTGAGTAAGGCCATCCTCCTTTTTCCATATTTTTTCTCATGCTTGGAGTATGGGCCACAGAACTCTTGGAAAGACTATGTTCAAATTCTTTCTTGCTTTAAGACCTCCCCACCTTTTGACTAAACATTGCTTCATTTTCCTGGAGTAAAGAATCTGACTGAAAATCTCTAGTCAGCTTACCTGATCACATTTCCCCCAATATGTCAGTGTAGCGGTAACTGCTGTGAACATCTAACCTTTCCTGAACCCGTGGCACATTCGTACAACCACACGTAACAGTGTATACAGTTCCTTTTCATTTATCAAAAGAAAGAATCCTTGGGGAATAAAGATTTGACAGCTACTGTTACAAGATAATTGTAATACTTAAAAAAAAGAGAGAAAGAGAGATGAGACAGATGGTGTACGCTGGAGACATGTGGAAGTTTGCTTGAAAAAGAGCTTCAGAAATTCAATTGACACTGAAAAGAAATTATGCAAATCGTCATTTTTGCATAAAAGCATCATGGAAAACAGGGAAATTATGTTAATCTTTAGTCTTCCACAATCTTGTCAAAGAGAGAGAATGTCAAGTGGACTGACACCCTCTTGCTGTCCTATTTTTTGAAAAGCTCTGCAGCCACTCATTTTTTCTTAGTTATTTATTTATTTATTGGAGCCACTCGTTTTGAATCACAAGGAAAAGAGATTAAATTGAGTGAGATGATTAAGAACATCTTCTGTCTTGCCATGCTTAGGTCTAATTCATTAATATCAACCCTTAATACATTTCAGATGCGTAATTCAGTACTTTTATTATACATTACATAATAATTTACATGGGCAGTGTTTGTAATAAATTTATTAGGTATTTCATCAGATTAACCTATGTGGCATTAAAGGATGATGGAAAGTTAATTTTTAAAGTTGTGTTTATTACTTTAAAAAAAGATTTTCCCATTGCCCTTTTAAACTTTATATGCTTGCCTGATTCACACATTACCCAGAATTTTAAAAAAAGGAAGAACGTGTACGAGACGCTATGAGGACAGAAGTTCTAAGGAGCAATGTGAAATGTTGGGGTGAAAATTCTGGCACTGTAGGTCGAGGGGACTGAGGCACAGAAAATTAGCGAGGAATCTGATTTCAGCGAAAGGAGGAAAATCACTTACTGAATTCAGGCAAGTTTTCAGAAGAACAGGTTTGATGCGTAGCACCATTAGTATCTGGTGTCATGATAGTTATGCTTTCAAGCACATGAATAGGGCTTCCCTGGTGGCGCAGTGGTTAAGAATCCGCCTGCCAATGCGGGGGACACGGGTTTGAGCCCTGGTGCGGGAAGATCCCACATGCCTCAGAACAACTAAGCCTGTGCGCCACAACTACTGAAGCCAGCGCGCCTAGAGCCCGTGCTCCGTAACGAGAGAAGCCACCGCAATGAGAAGCCCACGCACCCCAACAAAGAGTAGCCCCCGCTCACCGCACCTAGAGTAAGCCTGCGCGCAGCAATGAAGACTCAACACAGCCAAAAATAAATTAATTAATAAATAAATTAAATTAAAAAGAACATGAATAAACACGTTTATTTAGCGGCAAGAAAGAGGGAAGGTGACGTGTTAGCTGTAGACAAAAGAAAATTTTATGATGGGATCATTTCCGCTCATTTCGAGATCACAGAATATAGGCTGTGTCTGAGTGTACATGTGAATTAGGGAGAGTAAATGGAGGAAGGCCCATCTTTCACCCAATATTATAATGAAAACAGAAACATGGGTCATACATTATGAATCTCCCGTGAATTCATGCTTGTGTGTGTGTGTGTGTGTGTGTTTAAGCTGGCCTATTTAAATGCCATTAGAAAAGTCAACATTTATATTTACTTTGAACAGAGAAAAAGAAGTCTGAAAATTGATAAACAACCTTTAATATATAAAGATGGGTTGCCAAGAAAGATGATGGGATTTCATTTCCTGGAGATGGTGAGATAAAGTGATGCATATTCTCTACTGGTTTGGGCTGGGCAAAGACTGCTTAGAAGCAAAAGGACCACTTCAAGGTTTAAACTTTTAAAATGAGAATGGAGCTTGACAAGAGAAAGTATTTTTCATAGAGAGGAAGACATCCCATTACATTTTCTTCACAGAGGTTACGTTTATCTTTGAACTTGGGTCAGCAGCATATTAGAGCACCCAGTGCTCCTATGTGCTTTCATACAAGTATAGGCAGCAGGACCTCCTGAGGCTTGTTATGGGTGACCCTGGTCCACATTTGGGTCCTGGGGTAACTCGGGGCCAGCCATGTGTATTTCTCTGGGAAAGCTAGTCCTCTGGCTCCCTTTTAAACTGATATTCTTTTTTTTTTTATTTTTATTTATTTATTTATTTATTTTTGGCTGTGTTGGGTCTTCGTTGCTGCGCACGGGCTTTCTCTAGTTGCGGCGAGCAGGGGCTGCTCTTCGTTGTGGTGCACGGGCTTCTCATTGCGGTGGCTTCTCTTGTTGCAGAGCACGGGCTCTAGGCGCGCGGGCTTCATTAGTTGTGGCATGCAGGCTCAGTAGTTGTGGATCGTGGGCTCTAGAGCACAGGCTCAGTAGTTGTGGTGCACGGGCTTAGTTGCTCCGCGGCATGTGGGATCTTCCCAGACCAGGGCTGGAACCCGTGTCCCCTGCATTGGCAGGCGGATTCTTAACCACTGCGCCACCAGGGAAGTCCCTAAACTGGTATTCTTTATAAATCTGTGCAGTGTTTATTAAGAGGAGAGGCTGAGCCCCGGATGGTGGGGTGGGCAGGAAGGGGGGGCCAACCAGAATGAAGGAAGGTTGCAACACGCAGGGTCTCTCCTGTTGCCCCAGCAAACCAGCAATGGCTGGAGCTCCCACATCCTTCCTTGGTTTTTTTAACGAAAGCCCAGATGGCCCTCGATGGACTAGCTTCTCTAGTCAGCTCTGGGCGACTAGGTTAGCCTTTACTAAATGGTGGTCCCAGCATCACTATGTGAGAATCACCTGATTCCTGAACCCATGCTGGACCTACCGAGGGAGTGTCTCTAGGTACAGGGCTGGGACATCTGCATTTTTAATGAGCTCTGCAGGTGACTCTGGCCGCACTACACCTCAGGACCCACTCCCTGAAGGCTGGGTTAGAATCAGAGGCACTTAGAGAGCCCCAGCTCCCCCAGGTATTTGGCTGTCAAGCGCCTCCTCAGACGTGCAACCCTGTTTCAGGGATGATGGAGGAAGATGCGGTTCTACACCCACGCCTCGGTCTTGCTCCCCAGCACCCACTCTGATTGAGCTGAAGTCCCCAGGGAGGGCCTATAAATATTCCATCTGCTCAGACTTTTTGCCAGACAGTGGAGTTTGCACCACCTTCCCACTACTGAGACCAAAATACCTCCTCTGGGCTTGCCTTCCTTGAGCTGCTAAGAGCCCTGTTTCTGACAACTGCAGTGCCCCAGGACCACTTGCCTTTTTCCATGGGGATTCCACTGCCCTTAGATGTCCTTTATGCAATTAGGATGGAGATAAATGTTTAATGCTGGAAAGAACCTTAGAGATAATCTAATCTACTCCATGGTTATGTGGAACAGATGCAAACAGATACACAGAAAAAGAAGCAGGGAACAAAATTCTGAGTCCTCACAACGGGCTAGAAATGTGCGGTGCTAGATTTTCAACCAGTTTTGTCATCAATATTTTTTTTGCAACAAACTTTCGAAGGATGGCATCATATCCATTTGTTACAGATACAGAAGTCGAAACTCAGAAAATTAAAGAACTTTGCAAAGTTGTTCAGTTAACAGGTAGTAGATCCAGGGTTGAATCCAGGTTCTAAAGAAAAGAACAATATTAGCTATCATTTATGAAGCACTTACCATGTGTTGGGCATAGTTCCAAGCACTGTATTTTTACTAACTTATGTAATACTGCCACAAAAACCTTGAGGTAGGGAGGAGTATTATGCCCCCTTTTCCGGGGGACGCAGGCACAGAAACTTGCCTGGGGACACCCTGTTAGTAGATGAGGGAGCCCTGACTCTAGTGGTCTATCCAGAATCAAGTAATCAGGGAAGGTAGTTATTGCCCGGATAGGAGATCAACAGACCTGAAATAATGATTGGGAGGAAGGGACAGATCTGGGAACCCCTTCTGACGATCTCTGGATCACCTGTCTGGATGGGAGGTGTGGGGAGGAGTGAAGACAGCGCTCCCTTTTCTTGCCTCCTCGGGGAACTAAGTCAATGGTGACACCATGAGCTGAGACCCAGAACAAAGATAAACCAGCATCACATTTATGTTCTTGGTTACATAGCTGGCATCTGGCTACTTCTACAGCTTCCCTGTGAAACATAAGAAGAAGAATCACCTGTCCTCATTTTCTACCTAAAAATGTATTGACTGGTCGATGATAAGAACCACTCAGTGGAATCTGGAGCACTGTCTGCCTGATTTCCTATCCACAGGGCCGTGAAGTAGTAAGCGTATTTGTAGCTTTGGGATGGCAGTACATACAATCCCTTACTCGATTCACTCGTAGTTGAGAATTATCCTCCGGCCGCCACTATGAGTTGCTGTCAAGGATCCCATGGTGACGAAGACAGCCCCGGTCCTCTTCAGGGAGCTTGTGTTCAGGTGAGGGAGATAGGCAATAAGAAAGGAATGAAAGCTTAGCCCGTGAAAAGTACTATACAGATAACGGGGGTGACGTGGTACAGAACTTGCTAGCCCAGGGGCCGGGTGACGTGGGGACTTGTCAGACGTAAAAGGCGTCTGAGGTTTACTCCACGTGTGATGGGAAGCAATTGAGGAGTTTTCAGCGAGGCGCTGACGTGATGTTGTGCACGTTTTGCAGCTTCCTCTAAATGTCACTATATCCAGGGCAGGCTGTGAAGGCGGGATTGGAGGCAGAGAGGCTGGTGAGGAGGGGCAGAGGCCAAGGTCGGTGACAGCTGAAAGAAACGTGCAGAGATGACAAAGTAAGTGAGTAGAAACTGAAATATATCTGGGGGTGTAGCAGGCAGACCTGTTGATGGAGAGCGGTGGAGAGGAAAAGGGAGAAATCACGATGACCCCTGGGTTCCTGGTTTAAACGCTGGATAAATAAATCGTGCTGCTATTTACCAATATTGTGGCAACTGGACGAGGAATTAGTTGTTCTTTCTTTTTTTTGCGGTACGCGGGCCTGTCACTGTTGTGGCCTCTCCCGTTGCGGAGCACAGGCTCCGGACGCGCAGGCTCAGCGGCCATGTCTTACGGGCCCAGCCGCTCCGCGGCACGTGGGATCTTCCCGGACCGGGGCACGAACCCGTGTCCCCTGCATCGGCAGGCGGACTCTCAACTACTGCGCCACCAGGGAAGCCCTTTTTTTTTTTTTTTGAATTAGTTTTTTTTTCTGTAATAAATATTTATTATGAATCAAATCAAGTTACTTTTAACAAATACGTCTTACAAGCTTTTCTTTTTTTAAATATTTGTTTATTTTTGGCTGCATCGGATCTTAGTTGTGGCACACGGGATCTTTCATTGTGGCATGCGGGCTTCTCTCTAGTTGTGGCTCACGTGCTCAGTATTTGTGGCACAGGAGCTTAGTTGCCCCACGGCATGTGGGATCTTAATTCCCGGACCAGTGATCGAACCCGTGTCCCCTGCATTGGAAAGAGGATTCTTAACCACTGGACCGCCAGGGAAGTTCCCTACGAGCTTTTTGTTTAACCACAAAACTTAAAATCAAGTGTGCAATTGCTGGGAAATTGCACAAATATTTGTTGTTGAAAAAGTTATGTAGTTTTTTCAATTTGTCATTAAATATCAATAAACATAGATAAGAATTGTTAACACAGTAATAATAAACAGGTCAAGTACAGCTTTGCCTCACCTGGATGCTTTCCAAAGTGTCTCTTTGGTTATTAGGTTCTTGTGGAATTACTGAAACATAGATGTTTTATAACTTTCTTTTGTTTAACTTTCTGAGGTGGCAACTAATGGTGCACAATTCTTGATTTCTTAATGTATTTATGTTGGAAGAATTAGTTTATGCCTTTTTAATGTTTCTCATCACACATCATTGCATTTTCATTCATTTTAATTTTAAAGAAGGCTGGTTATAAGTTGAGGCTTCTAATATTTTTATTGAAGTATAGTTGATGTGCAACATATAAGTTACAGGTGTACAATATAGTGATTCACAGTTTTTAAAGGTTATACTCCATTTATAGTTATTATAAAATACTGGGTATATTCCCTGTGTTGTACAAGGTATCCTTGCAGCTTATTTTATACCTAATAGTTTGTACCTCTTAATCCCCTACCGCATCTTGCCTCTCTCTGCTTCACTCTCCCTACGGGTAACCACTAGTTTGTTCTCTGTGTCAGCGAGTCTGTTTCTTTTTCATTATATCCACTAGTTTGTTGTATTTTTTAGATTCCACATATAAGTGATATCGTGCAGTATTTGTCTTTCTCTGACTTATTTCACTTAGCATAATACTCTCCAAGTCCATCCATGTTGTTGCAAATGGCATTATTTCATTCTTTTTATGGCTGAGTAATATTCCATTATATATATATTCCTATATATATTGTAATATATAATATTAGATTAATATTCCATTATATACAATGTATAATATATGTTATATTATATTAATATTCCATTATATATATATATATACATATATATATCACATCCTCTTTATCCATTCATCTGTCAGTGGACACTTAGGTTGCCTCCATGTCTTGGCTATTGTAAATAGTGCTGCTATGAACATTGGGGTGCATGAACCTTTTCTAATTAGGGTTTTCATTTTTACCATTTTTTTTTTGATAAATACCCAGGCATGGAATTGCTGGGTCATATGGTAGTTCTATTTTTAGTGTTTTGAGAAACCTCCATACTGTTTGCCACAGCGGCTACACCATTTCACATTCCCACCAACAGTGTAGGAAGGTTGGAGGAGGAATTAGTTTTGAAGGTAGCTGATCATCAGACACACGTATGTATACGTATGTGCAAGCACGGTACCAGAGCTTACCAAAAAGCACTCTGGACTGGGAACTGAAAAGTCTGATTTGTGTCAGAACGTCATCACTACGAGCAATAACTTCTCGACACCTCATTATTTCCCGTCTGCAACATGGGGATGATTATATCTGTCTTCACCGCTTCAGAGGGTTGCTGAGAAGATAAATGAGATAGCGTTTAGGGAAGCACTTTGAAGTCTTGGTTGGACAAGAACTGTATAAATCCAAGCTACCAGTATCATGTCAGGGTGTGTTTATTTTTCATGTATCTGCTCAAAGTCACAGGGGCCATGAATATATCATGTGTACATTCTTTCCTTCAGGTTCAGTTCCCAGAAACGGTCAGGTGAACATGTTTTTCTTTCCCCAACTCTCCCTTCGGCTGTAGTATTCTCTCGACAGTATTCTGCAGTTATTAGCGTTGTTGAAAACTTTTTAAGGACCCTGGGAAGAAAGGATTTGGCCCAGTATAACTTTTCCCAGGTAATTCTTGGCTGATAAAGATAATGATGATACCTTCCTTTAAAAGAGATGTACAGGTTACAAAGAACAAGTGCACTGTCTCATAGAATCCTCAACAACAGTCTAAGAAAGGTATGATTTTTTTCCCCCATTTGACAGAGGAAAGATGACTCAAGAAGTTCAAGTAATTTGCCTAAAACTTCACTGTACAGTTGGAGTAATTAAAGCTAATCAAAGAGTTGCATTCTAAAAAATAGAGTGAATGAGCAGCGGGGATGTTGAAAGAACTGAGCCACGTCCCAGGTGACATTCGTCAGAGCTTCTTCCATCCTGGAACCCTGGACGCAGTCTCCAGGTCTTTGATAATGGGTGCGCGACTAGGCTTTTTCTGGTCCGGAGTTTCAAAAGCTGGACCATTCCACCCAGGACCTTGTGTACTCTTCTCTACATACAAACAAGCAACCAAAATAAGACCAAAATAAAGTAAATTTGTCCCTTGGTCTCCAGAGTCATTACCTGGTTAACTGTCAGCTTTCCCTTGGAGGACACAAAGAGCATTCAGGTTTGCTTGAGGTGACCTGTGAAAGAGGTCCTTGGGATGGTGGGGAGAAAACTGGACTTGGAATCCAGACATGAGGCTGAGTCTTGGTCCAACGTGGCTTACTGTGATGAGTGACCCTATTTGAGTTTTGGTTTTAATAAGTGTAAATGGCATAGAATAATGTTTACCTGTTTAATGTTTATCTGTTTACTGACCGTGACCTTCCAATCAGCCTCCCCTTCAGGCACGCAGTTGCAGGTGCAGAAGTTTATGGGCTAAGCAGTCACTTTCAGAGTGACTTGTTTGTGGATTACTGGATTAAAAATGCTCTATTCTGATCATTTCTTCCTTTGTCTTTCTCAACTCAAATGCATGTGTATTTGCTCACTTCTTTTTTTAATCAATGTTTTTAAATTGCAGTATAGTTGATTTACAACGTGGTGTTAATTCTCCTGTACAGCAAAATGATTTAGTTATACATATATATTCTTTTTTCATATTCCTTTCCATTCTGGTTTATCACAGGATATTGAATACAGTTCTCTGTGCTATATGGTAGGACCTTGTTGTTTATCCATTCTCTCTATATGTATTCGCTCACTTCTAATGGAGGGGAAGTGGGCTATCCTTTCTGGTACTCATACAGTAGGGCTGTGCACATATTCATCCATTAGCACAAAGCTAAAGAGGGAAGATGGACAGAGTTGCAGTGGGGACTACATGACCGCATCTCCAGCGTTGAGCAGGTGACTGCACACAGTGAGGGAGAGATAGCTGTAGTGTCACAGCGGGTCCTTACTCAGGTGATTCTCCTTTGTCTGCACTGGTTTCGCTGTGGCCCTGGCTGGAGACTAGACGCTCATAAACTCCCTTCAAATGGTCAGGCTGGTTAGAGGTCGGCCATTGGTTTCTCGAAAAGGCATATCTGTCACCCTTTCTCCTTATTTTCTGCACACCTTTGAGGAGGGTATTTGGGAAAACTTTTTGTTATGTGGATGGCAAATGCAAATAAAATGACAATTTTGAGATCAATGACAAATTTTTAACCTGTTTTACCTCTAAACTGAGGCTGAGAAACAAACCCCCAAACCTGTGGACAACGTGTTTTTCCAAAGGACCTTTCGGTTTACAGGTGTGTGCCTGGCTTTACAGGTGTGTGCGGGGGCCCCCCAGAGGCCGCGGGGCTGGTTCGGGCCACACGGGCCCCGGGCCAGGCTGACCCCCGGGTCCCGGGCGGGTAGGACGGGCCTCCGGGCCGGGCGTCCCGTCGACCCCGCCTTCCGGGTCCTGGGCCGGGTCCCGAGGCTCGCGCCCGGGTCTGTGTCCGGGGTACCCGGTGGCACCCGCTCCTATGCGGGCAGCGCGTCCCCACTCGGCCGCGCTCCCAGCCTCGGCGGCGGCCGCTCAGGTCCCCTCCCCCGTGCCCCCGGGACCTACCCTGGACCCCGGCAGCGCCCGGGCGCGGGAGGCGGGCGGCCGGCCTCCCTCCCCAGCCCGTCCTCCTCCTGCTCAGTCTCTACTCTCCGCCCTCCTCCTCCTCCCCTGCTCCTCCCGCTCCCCTCCCCTCCCCTCCCCT